>NW_026722170.1:0-7830 GCF_029784015.1 Lycium ferocissimum | reverse complement strand
ACAAGTTCCGAATATTACGTATTTTTTTTGATTCTAAAGCAACAAAGGAATATTTAGAAGCTTTGTCATGTATATTAGACTTAGAAAAAAAATTTACGCTGGAATAAGAGTGGGAGGGTTCGCTCGCCCGGCAGGGGTCGGTGCCCATCACACCCCGATCAAGATCGGGCGTGACATTCGCGACTTCGACGGTGGCCCCCGAGTTTTCGGTCTAAGCCCGAGGAGGACCCCTGATTTCATTGGGGGAAGGGGACGGCATTGGGACGGTCGTGGCTTCGGTGAGACCGAGCCCGTGAGTTAGCTCCAGGGACTACAGTGCTGCGCCAAGGTAGAGCCCGGGAGCCGCCCTCGGGTGAGATGCTTCCCAACCACGTGGGATGAGTCCGCCTTTCTCCGTACTTTTGCCCGGAGTTGCGGAGGGCAAGTGCTGATAGATTTCGCGATATGACAGGGTCGAGTGTTCGTGAATAAAATTTTTGGAGTTTGATTCCATGGCCGTATGCCTCGCTATAGTGGGGGATAGGCCAAATGAAGCATGGGTACGGATAGGGTTAGACAACCTACCCGATTGACAAAAGGATGACAATGGCGGCGCACCGAATGGATATCGCCCGTGCGGTGCGACCCCCGGGATGGAAGTGTCACACCCAAATCCGCGGGATGGGCACCCGCCCCTTACCGTGGCCGAGCGAACCCGACTCTCATAATACTCATAGCCATCCGGGCTCACAAAGCATAACATAAGCACGGAAAATTTTTTTTTCGGGAAAAAATACATGCCTTTCAACTTTTCAATCAAACAAAATCCGAACGATAACAATGTAAACACACAAAATTCATAACACAATGCATACCGATACACCGGCGCCATAGTCGTTCACAAACGGACATCTCGCATAATACCTAATAATCGTCCGCAGCCCTAACATAACTTCTGACACCATACAAATGACATCATTCCTAAAGACTTATGGTGTCAGAGCTCGGCCAATCCACTCAACATCTTCTCAACATCATCTCGCTCAACTGGTGGGTACCGCGCGCATGAAACGCAGCCCCGAAGATGTGGCTCTACATTTTAATATGTACCGAGTATGCTAAATACAAAAACGAAATAAAGTGCACCAAACGCGAATAATATCCCAATATCAAACGCACTTACATCCGACGCTCCGGTGTCATACACGCATTCACACATATACCGCGGCCAGGAACCCGGGGCCGCTAATGTCACCAATATATAAAAATGTACCGCGGCCAGGAGCCCAAATGTTAATAACACAAATATCCATACAAACACACACACGCATACCGCTGTCAAGAATCCAAATGGTCATGTCAGCTGCCTCGCTGTCAAGTATCCAAAGGACAATATCACGCATACACATGTCATGCCAAGCATCCGGGTAAAACATGGCACAAATTACTTTACGCCAAGTATCCAAATGGATAACATCACACATACACATGCCGCCAAGTATCCACGGTTATGGCACAACCGTCAAGTATCCACTGGACAATATCACATACATGCGCGCCATAGGTGATCCACGGTTATGGGCATGTTTCAAGGCACAAGTATCCAAAGGACAATATCACACATACCTACTGTGACTCGGCGAAAGAGGTAATAACAATACACACGTTATGCATAATCGTAAGTAGTTATACAAATATAATTTCTTTTATTACAAACTCAATAACAACCAAAGCGCACCATTTCTTCAAAACCAAGACAATAGTTAAATTAGGTTCTTTTTCAACATTATTCAAACATATTAATAGCAAACAAACAATTTAATTACCTTCCAAAATCCGATGACCAAATATATTTGTTATCATTAGTAAGTTATTGCAAACAAGTTTTTGTGTTTATTGGAATTAGTATACAATAGTTACAATCTTTGAAATCGTTTTTTATGTCAAAATGTATTATCAAAAAAAAAAAAGAAGTTAAAACAATTATTTATAGCAATCGGAGCAAAGTTAAAAGTTTCCTTTTCAAAATCACACAAGTATACCAAACAGAAGTACATTGGGAGATCTCGGGATGCGTGGGTTCTAATTTTCAAAGTCGAGCCGAGCCGACATAATTTACAAACAATAGGCTCCCTCACCATCCGTCGAAGTCGAGCGATCCAGATACGTTTAAGCATACGGGGGCAAGGTTTAAGCGTTCCTTTGATCAAATATAAGGATTATAATTCAATCGGCCGATGAATAGTATGCAAAATCAAACTCGGTTTTCCGAGAGCAAGACTATCCCCGAGGTTCCGATCTTAGCCTAGTAGGCTAGGACATGCCAAAAGAAGGAAAGAGCAAGCTTTACATACTCTGAATCGCGCCTTACGCTCGTCAAATCTCAATTTCGTTTTCGTCCAAAAAACCAGTAAATGGTCACCTTTACCGCCACTATTCATGCAAACTTCATATTTCTATATTTCTACTCATTCACACACATACTACAACACAAACAAACCTTCAAAACATAATTAGAAGGGATGAATTCTTACCTTTCTTCTCAAGTTTCTTCACTTCATCAATTCATCCATACGACCAAACCAACGGGTTATCTCCCGAAATAATTGCACCACGTTGTGTAGGGACCTGAATTGCAGAAACATAGCAAGAAAATAATTTTAGAATCAAGGTTTGAGGGCCATTTTTGAAGGCCATGGCCGAATGCCATGGCCGTTTTTGCTCCTTCTTTCTTTCTTTTTCTTTCTCAATCTTTCTTGAATTTTCTTGAAGTCTCAAGCCCTTTTATATTAATAATCCACATGACCATGCACATGACTAATTGTCTTTAGGCTTGGATCATTTTATTTGGGCCATGACCCTTCCAATTGGGCTTCTTGTTCTTTTTTTTTTTTTTTTTTTTTTTTCCCATTTCCAAGCCCAATTACTTAGTCCATATTTTTGGTAATTCATGAAACCATTTTTCCTCGACATTCCAATTTTGCCCTTAGACTTTTCCAATATTTCCACATCCAAAGTTTCGTAACCAACTTATATCTTGAAACAAAGTTGGAAAAATAGCCTTGTTCTCAACTCGTCACGCAAAACAACTTAAAATATTCCGACACATGCACGGGTGTAACATCCTTCTCTCTTTAGAACATTCGTCCTCGAATGTTCAACTAGCCTTACGTGGTCTTAGGCCATCCGGGGAGATTTCGACGAGTTTCTCTACATTTCTTACTATCTCAAAACCTCGGGACACGTAAAATACCAACAAGATGCTCTGCTGTGTGCCATCATACGTACATACACCATACCATATCGCAGCCACACACAGGCTCCAATATCATCAATAATACAAACGATAAACATACCTCGCATGCCCAACTCAAACGGCACCCTGGTACCCTTTCTTGTTTACTTTCCCCCTTTAGGCTCCACCGTATTTCGATCGCAACTTCAATATCTTTCTCGACATACATCTTCATACCTTTGCTTACTCGCGTACTTCGTGACTTCCAACATCATCAATCACTTCCTTCTATCGGCGTCATTCATCAACCGCAATCGCAAATCCCGTTTGAGGAGTCCCATCTCCTATGACTTGGCTCTATGGCACGATCTCGGAGATAAAGAAGAGTAACCATCCTAAATGCCCCGTAGCCTCCTCGTTTATAAATGTGGCGCGAACACACCATAAACAAGACTCTCATCGACACGACTTTGCAGACAACCCCTAGGACGGACACAACTCGATACCACTTTGTCACACCCGAATCCGACGAGTGCTGACGGGCACCCGACCACTTTACCAGTGGCCGAGCGAACCCGCGGACTCTCATAATACTCATGAAGACATGCCGGGCTACAAAGCATAACATAAGCACAGAAATTTTTTTTTTTTCGAAAAACATACATGCCTTTCAACTTTTCGAATCAAACAAAATCCGTAACCATAACGAATCCGTAAACACACAAAATTCATAACACAATGCATACCGATACACCGACATATAGCTTACAAACGGACATCTCGTACACACGACCAATCGTCCGTAAAGTCTCTAACATAACTTCGGACACCATACAAACACACTCCGTCCCGTGACATCCGAGGAAGTGGAGCTCGCCAATCCGGCCCGAACATCTTCCGCGCATCATCGCTTTCATACCGGGTACCGCGCGACATTAAACGCAATTTCGAAGAAAGGGGGTCGTCTGAGAATATGTACCGAGTATGCAAAGGTAAAAATAAAAACGAAATAAAGTGCACCAAACGCGAGAATAATAGTCCCAATACCGACGCACTTGCATCTGACGTCCAGATCATACATGCATTCACACATATACCGCGGCCAGGAACTCAGCGGCTAATGTCACCAATATATATAAATATACCGCGGCCAGGAGCCCAGCGGTTAATAACACAAATATATATAACAGCTACACATACACGCATACCGCGGTCAAGAATCCAAATGGGTCGTATCACAACGCCCCGTCAAGTATCCAGCGGACAATATCACGCATACACGTGCCGCGGCCAAGTATCCGCCGGTCATAGCACGACCCCGCGGTCAAGTATCCAGCGGACAATATCACACATACACATGCCGGGCCAAGTATCCAATGTCATGGCACAGCCCGCGGTCAAGTATCCAGCCGGACAATATCACACATACACATGCCGCGGCATATCCAGCTGTCATGGCACACCCGCGGTCAAGTATCCGACGACAATATCACACATACCGGCCGGGACTCAAAGCGAAAGAGGTAATAACAATACACACGGCAGACCGTAAGTAGTTATACAAATATAATTTTCTTTTATTACAAACTCAATGGGTAACCAAAGCGCACCATTTCTTCAAAACCAAGACAATAGTTAAATTAGGTTCTTTTTCAACATTATTCAAAAACATATTAATAGCAAACAAACAATTTAATTACCTTCCAAAATCCGATGACCAAATATATTTGTTATCATTAGTGTACGAGAAACAAGTTTCGGTGTTTATTGGAATTAGTATACAATAGTTACAATCTTTTGAAATCGTTTTTATGTGTCAAAATGTATTATCAAACGTAGTAAAGTAGTTAAAACAATTATTTATAGCAATCGGAGCAGTAGTTAAAAGTTTCCTTTTCAAAATCACACAAGTATACCAAACAGGGCGACATTGGGAGATCTCGGGATGCGGGGCCCACCTCGAGGTCGAGCCGAGGCGGCCGACATAATTTACAAACAATAGGCTCACAGCCATCCACAGGTTTCGGAGCGATCCAGATACGTTTACAACGATTACAAGGTTTAAGCGTTCCTTTGATCAAATATAAGGATTATAATTCAATTGCGGCAAGAATAGTATGCAAAATCAAACTCGGTTTTCCGGGAGCAGACTATCCCCGAGGTTCCGATCTTAGCCTAGTAGGGCTAGGACATGCCAAAAGAAGGAAAGAGCAAGCTTTACATACCCGAACCGCGCCTTACGCTCGTCAAATCTCAATTCTCGTTTCGTCCAAAAACTGCAAATGGTCACCTTTACCAGTTACTATTCATGCAAACTTCCATATTTCTATATTTCCTACTCATTCACACATACTACAACACAAACAAACCTTCAAAACATAATTAGAAGGGATGAATTCTTACCTTCTCTCTTTCTTCAAGTTTCTTCACTTCATCAATTCATCCATACGACCAAACCAACGGGTTATCTCCCGAAATAATTGCACCACGTTGTAGAGGACCTTGAATTGGTAGAAATATAGCAAGAAAATAATTTTAGAATCAAGGTTTGAGGGGCCAAATTTTGAAGGCCATGGCCGAATGCCATGGCCGTTTTTGCTCCTTCTTTCTTTTCTTTTTCTTTCTCAATCTTTCTTGAATTTTCTCAAGTCTCAAGCCCTTTTATATTAATAATCCACATGACCATGCACATGACTAATTGTCTTGGGCTTGGATCATTTTATTTGGGCCATGACCTACCACCCTTCCAATTAGGCTTCTTGTTCTTCTTTTTTTTTTTTTTTTTTCCCATTTCCAAGCCCAATTACTTAGTCCATATTTTTGGTAATTCATGAAACTATTTTCCGACATTCCAATTTTGCCCTTAGACTTTTCCAATATTTCCACATCCAAAGTTTCGTAACCAACTTATATCTTGAAACAAAGTTGGAAAAAATAGCCTTGTTCTCAACTCGTCGCAAACAACTTAAAATATTCCGACATACAAAGTACGGTGTAACAGAAGACCGGCACCGAGTCGAACGAGTCCGGTGAGAGATCGTGACAGGAGGCCGCCCAAGAGGGCCAGATCAGCGGGCTATTCAGGAGATTTCCGCGGCGTACGGCCACCGCATGTCACCGGTGGATATTTTCCCGCGCGCTCAAAGCCGGATACTCGGTACCGTTAATAAACGATTTGATGACGAGACCGTCCGGGCGGACCCGCAGTTCTTAGGCCTTAGGTCCTCGTGCAGCCGGGGTCCAGTCGATGAGACCATCCCGAGACCTCCGTGCCCCCCACCGTGGGAGGCCACACCCCGGAGAGTGTTTCCGGGGCAGGGGTGCTTGTTTGTGGGCCGTCGGGGCCATCGGTGAGGATTACCGCCGGGTTGGTTTGGGCGGTGCGGCGCGGCCTCACCGGGTCAGTGCCGGTTCATCTTCTTCGGCGGCTATACGCCCTATGGGTCGTGGTGTGCCGCACCCGCAGCCGTGGCCGAGGTCGCGGTGGGAGCCCCCCGGTGCTAGCGGTCCTTCGAACCGCATATACGCTGGCGGTAGGCGGGATCCGCAGGCGGCACCTAACGCGGATGCGTATATGAGCCTTTTTTTGTAATATTTTTTTTTTGTATGTGTGTTTGTTGTATGAATGTCGTTTGATAGGCCACGAGTAAGGATTTGAAAGTAATTAGGTAATTATAAATAACGAGCGCTTAAGGTATGTTTTGTTGCCATAGAGAATTTGGGTATACGGAATGGGAAGTTTTTGGAAATCTTGCAAGTTCGGATAAAGAGGGCAAATGAGAAGCTGGATTGCAGCATGATGTGTGCACGGAAAATTGAAAGACGAAATCTAAGCGAGGAGCAATAGGAAGAAATTCGTCGAGAGATAAAGAGTATGATTGGTAGTACGACTATGTGTTATGGTAATAGCAGGAATCTTCCCCGAGGTCCTTATGCGACCTTATAAGACTAGTTGAACATTCGAGGACGAATGTTCTAAAGGGGGAAGGATGTTACATCCCGATTTTGGACGACGGGACGATTCGGGTTAACTACGAAAAAGTTAGGGTTAAGACCATTAGGATGCGAAGTCAAGACGTGTGACCTCGATTTTGTCGTAGGACCTAAGTGTGTATGATGTAATTGGTATGGAAACATCAAAGAAACTTCGGGACCAAAGATGGAATTTGTGAAAGTTGCCAATTATTGAAAGAAAGTTGAGGAAATAAAAGAGGCCATGTGGCGGCCACCTTGAGTGGGCCATGGACACATGGTTGGCTATTAGTTGTAATAAAAGATGACTAAGGGACCATTTTATCATCTACTCCATTCACTAGAAAAATCAAGAAGCTTGGAAGGCAAGAACAACCCACCATTCGGCCAAGAGGAAGAAATTCCAAGACCAAGAACTAGCCTTCTAAAAATTATTTCTTCTAAGCAAACCTACTAATTTGAGGGTGCTTGATAACGTGGAGTTGTTGTTTCAAGCGTTGGATTGTTTTGCCATCCTTGGCCAACTTTGGACAAATTGAAGGGTTGTGAAGAAAGGTGAGTTCTAACCTTGTTTTATGAGTTATGGAAGGTTTAAGGGGTTGGATGTTAATAGGGTGAAATTTATGAGATATGGAAAAAAAGGA
>NW_026722169.1:0-7873 GCF_029784015.1 Lycium ferocissimum | reverse complement strand
ATTTTCCCCGCCCGGCCGCGGTAGGGGGTTTTTGGATGTATGTTTTGGAGGTGGGAGGGAAAACGTTGGTTTTGGATATTATGCTGCGGGGTACACTTTATTTTTTTTGTATTTTGGCATACTCGACATATTTTCGCCCCTTTCGGGGTCCGTTTTCCGCGCGTCCGGATGAGGGAGATGTTGGAAAAGAGTTTTTCGGGTTGCGACCCCTTTCCCTCGGGGGCCCCCCAGTCGAATGCTTTGTACGGTATTCGGAGTTATGTTAGAGACTTTACGGAGACGATTATCGTGTGCTATGAAATGTTCGTTTGTAAACGGCTATGTAAACCTATGTATCGATGCATTGTGTTATGAACCTCGCTGTTTATAGATTCGCAATGGTTACGAATTACATTTGATTGAAAAAAAATGAAAGGCGTGTGTGTTTTCAGCAAAAAATTTCACCACAGTATGTTATGCTTTGTGGGTATGGGTATGGCTATGTATTATTATGAGTGCGGGTTCGCTCGGCCCCTAGGTAAGGGTCGGGTGCCCATCACGCCTATCGGAAATCGGGGGTGTGACACGTATATCCTGGCCGGAGCTCGGTGTGGGAAATATTGAGGCATCCACGAGTGGGTAGTGAGAAACTAATGCAATAAAAATAACATATATATTTCCAGAGACTCAATGAGGCATAGCGAATGACAAATCAAAGTGATGAAATCGGACGGAAGCATAGTACGTACCTTTCAGACATCACAGTAGGTTATGTCAGGACAGAACGTTCGGATTCGTGATACATATCAGAACACATCATAGGACTTAATGGAATATTTAAAACGATTTTTAAGTAATAAATAGAGGAGTAGTTAAACGTTTCCTTTAAAGCGCTCGAAGACAAGTCATAAACACGAAAGGTAAAATCGAAAATAGTGGGCCCACCTCGGGTCAACAGGCGGCGGGCGCAAATTTTAGTCATTGGGCTCCATAAAGTTATTTAGGAAAGTTTCGAAGCGATTCGGATTCATTTTACAAAAATACGAAGGTTGAAGCATTCTTAAATCCAAAGCGAAACATTATGATCAATTGTCTTGAATGAATAGTATTCAAAATCAAACTCGAATTTACGGGAGCGAAATATCACGAGGATTCCGTTTTCGGCCTAGTAGAGTCTAGGACGTGCCAAATAAAGAATAGGTAAGCTTTACATACCTTTCTTTCTTCACGATCGCCAAAAATCAAATCCGTTTAAGTCAAAAAATCTGCGAATGGTCATCTTTACCGGTTACTATTCATACAGGCATCGACATTTCAATCTTTGGTTTCTATTTGGCTACCGAAATTTCGGCGACACTTCCCCTATACATATAGCACCCTAGGGATTTCAACTCGGCTCAAAATAGTCAACAATGACCCAACAACAACACCAAGAACATCGTAGTCACTACAAACCACAACATAACATAACCAGCTTACTTTCCGACATAATGCGGCAGTTCCCATTCCGTTCCACAAATTCAAATCAATATCGATATTTTCATATACACATATCAATTTGAGATCATTCAAACGCAAACCACGAATATTTCAAACCTTACCTCCGATATTCGACAATTCCATATTCTATTCAAAATTCTTATTTATGCAACAAAATCATCTCAACACATCCTCTACTCACTAATTCATCACCAATAACCATAATCTATACTTGAGCAACTTCATTATCTTAATATCATAAAATCACATTAATGGACAAAATTCTCTACATTCCATTTTCATACCAACTTAAACCATAAATGCTTCATTTACGTTATGATGATCACAACAACGCGACTAACATGTTAAACAAAATAAATTCGTCACCATTTCACTTACATATAGGCCGCCAACATACAATTTCTCCCACTTCATTCAAATTTTCATTTCTAGTACAATTTCCACAATATCCATAACTAGAACACAACAAAAATTCAACTCATCTCAATCGTACTCAAGCACACACACCATGCGCACGGCCCATGCAATACTCCTATCCACTTTGCCAACTTAATATTTTCATATATTCTCCTCGGCCAACATGTACTACAACACAAATAAACCTTCATAACATAATAAGAAGGGATGAATTCTTACCTTCCTCTTCAAGTGTCTTCACTTCACCTATTCAATCCAAACGACGAAACCAACGGTTATCTTCCGAAATAATTGCACCACGTTGTAGAGGGACCTTGAATTGGTAGGAATATAGCAAGAAAATAATTTTTGGAATCAAGATTTGGAGGGTTGGTGTTCCACCTCCTTGGACGAATGGCCTTATGTTGTTCTTGCAAATTTTTCTTATTTTCTCCTTCTCTCCTTGTCTTGAATTCTCTAGAAATTAAATGAACCTTTGCTCCTTATATTCTTAACTTGTCATGTGACCATGTCACATGACTTGAATTAAATTTTGTCCCTTTTTGTTGCCATGGTAGCCACCGCTTCATGGGTTGGGCTTGGCCTCCTATTTTTTTTTTAAATTTTCCAAGCCCAATTTCTTAGTCCATATGGTTGGTAATTTATGAAACCACTTTTTGAATTTTCAATTTTGCCCTTAGTCTTTTCCAATATTTCCACGTCTAAATTTTCCATAACCAACTTATGAACCAAACAAGACCAATGCATTTCATTGTCCTTAACTTGTCTCGAAAATTGAGATTTAAAGGCGAAAATACGGGTTATAACAGACGGGGCCTCGTCCCGTCATATGATGTCTCACCTTGTCACTCTTAAGAGGTCCGTGGTCACAAGTGTGGGTCTATGTGTGGTTGTTGTTTTGTTATATGGTTATGACTTGTGTTTGGGCGTACCCATTTGTAGTGGCTGACCTTGTCGGCTTGCGTAGCTAAATATGTTATCATGGCATTTGTGTGTATGAAGGTAGCCTCCCCGCATGTGTTTTGGATTGAGACGTTCCCCTATATATATATATGACAGCCTTGCCACTTTTTGCGCGATATTAGCGGTTATAGGTCGTAACTCTTCGTAGAGATAGGTAGCTTCGACTTGCATATGTTACGCCTTATACTTATATCGACTCGTTAAATGCTTAGTAGCGTATGACTATAGATAACAAGTGTATACGAGTGTCCAGCTCGGGCACTAGTCATGGCCTACGGGGTTGGGTCGTGACAACTAAGAGCACCCAGCTTACATGGTCGGGTATGATATCTATCGCGCGCGCACACCACTTCAGTTGGGTACGGATAACAGCAGCCTTGGTAGGGCTAGGTACGTATAACACCGAACCTTACCATGGACGGATATGTAAGACACCGAACCTATATGATCGTGTATGATACTACTACAAGTATAAATGTATGAAATGGAAGGTTCCCATTAGAAAGGGGATAAGTAAATATAATGAACAAATCTAGAGGTATAAATAGCTTTATTATCTCATGACCTCTCTATCTTATGTTATTTCTTATGTTTCTATTATGATGTTGATCATGCTTTACATACTCAGTACATTATTCGTACCGACGTTCTTTTGTTTGTGAATGACATGTCATGCCGCCGAGTGGACGGAGATAGACTTATTACAGACGGCTTGTGTCGGATCGTGGAGGAGCTCCATTTCTTCCGGAGCTACAGCTTTTGGTATTATTCTTTTATGTACATACCTATGGGCATGGCGAGGTCCTATCCCGCCTATATGATGTGACATACTCTTCTTAGAGGCTCGTAGATAGTTGTGTATGATTAGATGTCTTTAGCCTTGTCGGTTTATATTTTGTGTATCATTTTGATAGCCTCGTCGGCTTACGTATATTGATATGGGTATAGTTGTTAATGATGATATGAATGCATTGTTGCCCAATGAGATTAGCATGAATGATGGATAGAAGTTGTGACTAAGCTATGTGTCTCACCTAGATGTAAATATGAATGTACGATTACAGGTGCCCGGGTGGGTTAGCACCGGGTGCCCATCATGGTCCTCCGGTTGGGTCGTGATAGTTACTGCTCTGTATCAACAATAGTGTTTCTCTTCTGATACTTCAAACACAAACACTAGGGAAATGTCATATCATACAAGCCCAACGAGGCCAAACCAATTGCATCGTGTAAGCCCAATAAGGCAAAATCAATTACTGTTTCTTTGAAAATTCCTGCATTAGGATTTGTTGTAAGGGCCAAACGACCGAATGAGTTGTGCCCGGGTAGTTAATTTTTTTACGAAAAAATCAAATGCCCCTCGACATTTGTACCATACAAGTTTGTGAAATGAGAAGAACACTTCGGTTTAAGCTTTGCACATGTTAAGCTTTGCACATGTTACCATTTCGCAATATATTCACTTCACATTCGTAAGTCCATTATACTCTTAAGTTCGCGAACAACCCTGTACCAAGGACTATGAACTAGGGACTATCGTTAACAATCATCGGGCAAAATAAGGATTCAGCTCAAACAAATTCTAAGCGAGTTGAGCCAGACTCATTCACAAAGGCTTTAAAAAAAATTCTCAAGTAGACTTAGCCTAGAGTAAAAGTGTCACGACCCAACTCGAGGGCCGCGACGAGCACCCGGTGCTAGCCCACCCGAGCACCCCTTAACATGCTTGTACATCACATTCTAGGTGAGCCACTTAATTACATCACACTTTTCATTCATCATCATTCTAATCTCGTCGGGAAACAACATATCTATATCATCAATAACATCTATGCCCATATGAATGTACATGCGCCGACAAGGCGACCAAACAACATCTCAAAATATAGGCCGACAAGGCCGAACATGTCTAACCATATACAATGTTCACGAGCCTCTAAGAAAGGTACATCATATCATAACATATGGGCGGGACAGGACCCCGCCGTGCCCGTGAATATATACAAAAGAATCTATACCAAAAGCCGGCAGCCTCCGAAGGAAATGGAGCTCGCTATGTAGTCTCCGAGAAAGTACGACTATGGATCAAATTTGTCTCCCCGGCCACCTAACGGGGGCAGCGACGCGTCCACAAACAAAAGGACATCAGTACCAAGAATGTACAGAGTATGTAAGGCATGATCAATATCAATATGGGAGCATAAAGGATAACATATGAAATAATATAGCTGGGAGACAATAGTATCACCATCATAGCACTTACTTGCTTTCCATAAGGACGTTCTATTTCTATTTCGTACTCGTGTACATACAATTGTATTCTTGCTCATTTACCTTTCGTATCTACTTTCGTGTTCGTATTCATGTCTCCCTTCATACTCGTGCTCATATCATATACATTGCATATTCATAGCCCTTACTTGGCACTTACATAGTCTCAACATATTCGTACTCTACTTGTTATCATACACATAGCATAGTCGTACTCATATAGATGTTATATATATAGCTTATTCGTATTGCGTACCCGACCAATAAGTTCGGTGTTTCTCGTACCTAGCCCTACCAAGGCTCAGTGTTATTCGTACCCAACTGCAGTGGTGCGCGCGCGTCGTTATATATAGATATACGTAGTCATTATATTCTACCCGTCCATATAAGCTTGGGGTTCACAATAGCCTCTCATGGGCACACATACATGCTAACTCATATCTATCTCTTAGCCTTCTTATTATCGTCATTCATTTCATTCTATCCTTTGAGCATTACTCGCCGTATAAGGAACTTAGTACAATCGTATCATTGGCTTAATAGCTTCTCGAGCTAGGATCATCAGAAAGTATCATGGACGCATAAGAGATGAACAATTGGTCCAAGAACCATGCCTTATAAAAGAAGGGTTAGCCTTACATACCTTTCGCGCAACTATTATATCACTTGAGCGTTCTTCTTCAAAGCTCACGTTCTACCTTCATTGAAGTGCATACTCATATTAGATGATGGATAGCGTTTAGCATTCATAACTAATTCTAGAGAAAAAATCGACAACATCTCCTTTATTTATACGACTTTCCTCGTATTACATGTCAACTCCCAAACATCAATAATAACGTTCATAATATCATCACAATAGCTTTTAGTCAACTAGATTACTCTTACTTCACAATTCTCTTCACTTCATCTATATTCATAGTCATAACTCGGCAACACGTTCATTCATATACAATGTCGATTTCCATACTCTCAATATCATTTATAACATGATCATATTCATAAAGCATCAAGAATCATAGATCGTTCCAAACGTTTACTCAAAAGTGCTACTATTCACACATTCATGACCCACTTCTTATATTCTTTCGTAATCCGAGTGTTTCATCTTCTAAACACTTTATAATACATGAAAACATCATAAAACTCACCTTAGATGGTGTAGGATTTAACCTTGGTTGCATAAACCTCACTTGAGCCAAACCCTAGATTTTCCTTCACTTGGATTTCTTGCTTTTGATGAACTTTAATGGTTTCTCTTATTTTGATTCACTTGTATT
Organism: Lycium ferocissimum; assembly: GCF_029784015.1. Classification (NCBI taxonomy): domain Eukaryota; kingdom Viridiplantae; phylum Streptophyta; class Magnoliopsida; order Solanales; family Solanaceae; genus Lycium; species Lycium ferocissimum. Next base: position 1,463 of record NW_026722169.1, on the reverse strand, counting down.
GATGATAAGAACCTTAGATTTCCTTTGGATTCTTGTTCATGAAATATTTATGAAGCCCTAGAAGTCTTAGAGAGAAGTAGAGAGATGTTGGAAATGAAAATATGAAGTTGGGAACACATTTAAACACTTAAAACATTTCAGCCCATCGGGTGTTCCACGGACTTGTTCCACGGTCCGTGAACCTAGTGCTGTCCGTGGAGCTGGTCGTGGTTCACGACCAGCCAGTCACTCTCTGCTGGCAGTTCCACGGACCCATCCACACCGTGGAATGCAATGCTTGGCCGGGATCTGGCCGTGGAACTCACTGTTCCACCAAGTTTGATCCCGTCGTCTCGTTTGATCTCCAATCTTTGTGGAACCTTCTTAGCACTTGTTTATCACTTCATTAGAAATCTAAGGGGCATTATAACTCTTCCCCAACACATCATTAAGTTGTCATCAACTCACTACTCATAAATCCTTTCCGAAACTTATCGCTTACATAGTCTCCTCTTGGCAACTTTCTTATCTAACATCGAATGTCTCTCAAATCTCATTTGGAATCATCAATTGCTATGTCTTACTTACTGAAACATCGACTACCTCATATCTCTCATTAGCCTACTCACTGTACATCAACGAAAAATTTTCCGAGGTGTAACATTCTTCCCCCCTTAGGAACATTCGTCCTCGAATGTTAAACACTCGGGGATTCTACGAAAATTTTGCCAGAGTTTCCCCTATAATATGGAACTACCGCCCTATCACAACAACTCATAATATCAATGCCTCACAGGGCCATTACAAAATAGCAATATAATTTGGCCACGCACGACCCAAAGACATAAAAGGAAAGCGTACATACCTTAGGATCTTGACGTCTCATCTTGGCCCTCTTCTGGTTGATGAAATAGGTGCGGGTATTTGGATTTCATGCTTTCTTCCGCTTCCCATGTCATTTCTTCCCGATTATTATTTCTCCATAAAACTTTAACTGAGGCCACTTCTTTGTTTCTAAGCCTCCGTACTTGCCTATCTAATATGGCAATGGGTGTTTCATCATAAGCTAGCTTTTCTGTTACTTGAACATCATTTAATGGGACGATCCTAGTAGGATCTCCGATACATTTACGTAGCATCGAGACATGGAAAACTGGATGGACTGACTCCAAATCAGGAGGTAGATCTGTTATACCTCACATTTTTGTATATTGGAACATTCCGAGTTAATTGCGGAAAGTTAGGGACAAGACTACTTAGAGATAAGAAGTGGATTTTTAACTACGATTCTATTTTAAGTCGTGAGTTGCTTGTCATGTGTTGGTGGCATGAAATACTAAGGAAGTTTGGGACCAAAGATGAATTAGGGGAAAAATGGAAAAAATTTCATGAAATTTAAGGAGCCATGTGGCCGGCCACATGGGATGTGGGCCATGGCCACATGGAAGGTTATTATATGTAATAAGAGGGATGACTATTAGTCA
>NW_026722168.1:0-7816 GCF_029784015.1 Lycium ferocissimum | reverse complement strand
TATTTGCATGTTTTTATTTAGTAAAAATTTCCCCCAAAAATCTATCTTTTTTGCATTAAATCCAAACAAATGTATTTCTCCTTATATATGAAGATAAGTAGTTTTTATAAAAAGGGGGGGGGGGAGTTATCTTGTTATAGTAAAAGTATGTATATGTATATTTCTAGTTCATGCCTTAATCCACACTTGGTTCGGGTTAATCATATATATACATCAAAACGCATTACTTATTATTCTGTGATTACAAATATGGTTCCAATTTTATTAAGGAAAAAATGTTTTTAGCACTTTGTTTTAAAAATCCAGCTCGGTTCGACCTTGGGGCCATAAAAGAATGGATTTGCAATAAATAACAGGCGACAATGCATTTGTTGAGAGCAACGGATTAAAACCATATAAACTTGTGACCGCTTAAAAGGGGTTGTCAATTTTTGAATAAAAAATGTAATGGGCTCTGGCCCAAAAAATGCATTTTTTGTTTATACTATTTCTAAAAAAAGAGCTTTCAGGACTAGGCTTTGATCAAAAATCTTGACTTATAACAATTTAGCTCAGCTCTGGCCCAAAACTCAGTTTTTGTTTGTGTGGACTTATCCAAAACAACGCCAGTTTTTCCAAATAAATTGCATCGTTTTGGTTTAGGAAAATTAACCGTGACTTGCACAAAATATCTCATTTTAACAACTGGTTTTATAATGAAAACAATAATGTATTCCCTTTTTAATTCTGGAAAAAGACTGTAGGGCAAGTAATTTTAGTGAAAAACGTGATACATCAACATCTACCATTCTTCCTGAAAATGTTAGTCTATTTTATGAAAAACCAGTTGATTTATCGCTTAAAAAAATCCTTTTTTTTTAAATGAGAAAACGAGACGGGCGAAGGAGCCTAAGGTCAAACTAAACGGCCTAAGTACCGTTTGCCTAAAGCGTCTAGTTCCAACCATTTGGTTTCCAATAATGTTGTGAGTTTTACAAATACAATTGTGAAGACAAAACATATCATATCTCAAAAAATGAAGCAAGCAAAGCTTGGGTTGTACCAAGCCCCTTAACCATTGTCACCCATGGTTGGGCCTTCATGGACATATAAATTAGCTTCCCTTTATTTCCCATATTCAGCAGATTTTGAAAGAATTGTCCTATTGGGCCTGGAGGCTGATTCCCCCCGCCCAAGCGGCCATACGAAGAGTAAGAGAGGAGGGGGAAAAGAAAAAGAGTAAGAGAGGAGGGGGAAAAGAAAAAGGAAATAGGTTATACTGAATCCTATGAAAATTCACATAATATACACTGAAAATATACGCACATAACGATAACATTAAGATAGGAATAGCTAAGCTGTCCTAGCATGATATTTTTTCATGATGCATTATAGTGATGTATGGGCTGGGTGTATTAGAGTGGTACTAGGGTGGTTGCCACCCTCCTTGTTCCCAGTGTCGCACAAGATCCAAGGGTTTCATCGAGCCCCAGGCATGGCAGCACTGGGGGAAGGTTTGGCCAACACCAACTTGTTATATCCGGCATTTTTGCATATTTGGAAAGTTCGGAATAATCTTTGCTTGTAAGAAATAAGGCCATATTTGGATCTTACTAGTATCAATATGTCGGCTATGGAAACATTGGTGCGGAATTATCGAGGAAGGTTAAGGACAAAATCGGAATTTTGGAAATTTGTTTCATGAAATTACAAAATTTAGCCAAATTGTTGGGCCAAAAAAAAAAGGGAAAATCAAGGCCCAATAGAGAGGGGTGGCCGGCCAAGGTGTAATGGCCCAAGTCCATGAGATTTTTCCATGTGCTAGATTAATATAAGGATTATTATCCATTAGAAACTTCAAGACACAAAACAAAAATCAAGAGCAAGAACAAGAAAGGCCATTCGGCCAGAGAGAAAGGAAAAAAAAAGAGAAAAAAAAATCCCAAACCTTCAACTTTGATCCAAGAATTGCAATTTTCTTATACTCTTACTAAGTTCAAGATTCTCTACAAAGTGATATAAATATCTTGGCAAGAAAGTGATTTTGGTGGCAAGTGGAGGAATTAAGAAAAGGTAAGGTTTCATGTTCCTTTTATGTTGTAGAAGATTTATGGATGTTAGAGTGAATGGAATTGAATGGAAATCATGAAATTATGGTGTGTGTGTGCATGGCCGTGTGGTGTATGTGCATGTGCATGTGCATGTGCATGTGTGGTCGTGAGTGCCCTATGTGGAGAAGAGTCTATTGAATTTGTTTAGTATGTTAATTATGTTGTTATGGCATTATGAAGTAAATAGAAGGTTAATGGTTCTTGTTATTGTGGAAAAAAATTGTTGTAAGGTTGTGGTAGGAAATTATGCAATTTTATTGAAGTTTATGTAAATATGGAGATGGAAGTGGTAAGACACAAATTATGATTGTTGTTAATGAAGTTGGAAGACAAAAATGTGTTATGGAAATTTATGTTGAAAATTGGAAGTTTTGGATGGATTATGGTTTGATGGAGATTTTGTATTTTTGTAGAATAATGAGAAATGTGTTCGAATTGTATTTGAATGGTCTTGAATTAGTAGATAAATATGAAAATGTTGGATTGGATGTAAGTGATTACCCCGAAGACTATGAATGTTGGCAACTTATGTCAGAGAGCGTTATTGATGTTAGAATGTGTTTTGGATCGGATATTGTTGTTGTTGATTGTTGTTGTTGGTATTGTGTTGTTGAATTGGCCGAGTTGAATCCTCGGGAACGTTATATTTATAGGGAAGTCTTTGTCGGAATTTCCATAAACAAGCACTACTTCCAAATTTTAGCCTTAAAGCTTATAAATGACAATTGGTAAATGTGACCAATTGCTGATTTTGAGAAACGGAATTGAGTTTTGACAAGCTTAAGGAGCGAATAAGGTATGTAAAGCTCCACCCTTCCTTCTCTTGGCATGTCCTAGATGTAACGGAGGTTTGAATTCGGGTCTGGGGACGACTCTACCCTTTGGAATATACGACCAAATTTACCCCTTTTTCATTCAGCAGAATTGAATTGAAAATGTCTTGTTTTGTTGAAATAAGTGCTTACACATCCGTAGTTTGCCCAAACGATATTGGAGGGCCTAGAATCCTATGTATATGACCTCGTAAGGCCTAGCGACCATAGTTTGGGGTACGCCGCCTCAATTTGACCGAGGTGGGGCCCGCGCATTCCGAGATCTCCCTATGTCGCTCTGTTTGGTATATTCGTGTGATTTTGAAAAGAGAACTTTTGACCATCGCTCCGGTTACTATAAAATGGTTATTTTAACTACTTCATTGCGTTTGATAATACATTTTAACACATAAGAACGATTTCGAAGGTTGTAACTCTTGTATACTAATTAAGATAAATGCGAAACTTGTTTACGCACCTTCCGATGTTAGTAAATATATGTGGTCATCGGATTTTGGAAGGCAACTTAATTATTTATTTACTCATATGCACGTGACACGTGATTATGATTTACGAAGTTCGATTTGATATGTTTTCGAGTAATGTTCGGAAAGAACACCGATTTGACTATTGTCTTGGTTTTAAAGGAATGGTTTGCTTTGGTCGTTCGTTGAGTTTGTAATAAAAGAAATTATATACGTATGGCTACTTACGGTTCTGCTCGTGTATTTCGTTATTACCTCTTTCACCGAGTCCCGGGCCGGTACGTGCGATATTGCCGCTGCACACTTGACCGCGGTATGTACGATGTTGCCCAGGATACTTCGACCGCGGTATATATGATATCGACAATAGGATACTAACGCCGCGGTATGTGCATATGTGTATATGTGTGTGTGTATATGTGGTATCGCCGGCATTTGGATCCTTAGCGCGGTGTATGTGTGTGTGTGATATGGTATGTGATTAGGACGGTCGGGATTATGACCGGTCGGTTAATGTCAGCCCATATAGATTATTCTACTTTCTACATACATGAGATAGAAGCGTTGTACAAACGAAAGCTAAGCATTTTGGTATTCCGATTATTTTATTTGCCTCCTGTACCTCTTTTGTATGATTTGTACTTCAGATGCAAGTACTTTAGTATTCTGGATTTTTATGTTCATTTTCCGCACTCCCTACTTCGGTTATGACTACGTTATTTGTGTTCCCTGCTTTGCATACTCGGTACATATTCGTCCGACCCCCATTCTTCGGGAAATTGCGTTTCATGCCGCCAGGTACGAGGGCCGCACCATTGGTGATCCACCGGTTTAGGTCACCCTCTCTTTGTTGAAGTGCTCGCTTTATTTTTGAGCCCGTATTTTGGTATATACTTTTACGTATGTACATATTTGTCTATTCGGGGGTACGGCGGGGCCTGTCTCGTCATATGATTACGTAGTTACGTATGAGGTCCGTGGATAAACGTGTGTGGGTTCGCCCGTCGGCTTGTTGACTTGTATGATACGTGTGTTGGGCGGTTTCACACCCGCGACTGTCGGCCCGTATATATATATATATATATGTTCCGTTGGCCCTGTGTGGCCTTTGTTGGTATTTTCTGCGTGCAGGGTTATTTTTGGATAGTCAGAAAAATAAAGGAAACTCTGCCAAAAATTTTCCGGAAATAAAATAAATTTGAAACACAGCCTTACCGGCTTCTGATGTATATGTGTGTTCGGGTGCCCAGTTCGGGTACTAGTCGCGGCCTACTGGGTTGGGTCGTGACAACTGATCCTCAACCTTACCATAATCAAGCACAAATGCCCAATTAGAAACAAATATCATTGAACAGTTTAGCCTTCAACCCAGGATACAGAAGAAAAAATTCAAAACATGACTCCTAAGAATCAAAGATAATATATCACTATACATTATTACTACCATTTAATCACACCAAGGAATAGGAATATGTTCATCATACTATGCATTACTTTAAGCCAAGAGTGGTCTATGCCAAAATAAGCTTATCAGTTTCTTTATGAAAAATATACAATCACAGCAGATTCCAATGTAGAATTCCGTCACACACATTGCACTTATATAGGGAACCAAACTGACCCAAATAACGGGAGAATATACTCCAAGTCACAATTTACGAAGGCCAAGTGTAAACGAAGCAGATAGGTATAATATGAGAAAAGGAATCAGTTTCCATTCAGCTAAACACATAAACATGGCAGGTAGGTGGACTTTCAAGTCCCGGTTAGACTCAAAAAGATGAAAACAATCAAGTAGGAGCATGCAAGCTACACCCATAGCAGAGAGAAGATACATAAAATCATTCATGTCCACTTGATGGAATTTCTAAAAAAAAAAAAAGGACCTACATGAACCTAACAGCTCTTATAACTCTGTTTCAATTTTAATCCCTCACTTATTCAAGTTTCCTATTTCCCTTTAAGTTCTTTCATTTAAATTCCAATTCAGTCATGTACAGATGCTCCTAGGTTCACCAGTAGGCTTTCACTAAGCCACTTATCAATGCATGTCTGATTTTAGCAAAATCTTTTGGGTCCTAGCAACAAGATCCACATGATTTTGAAAGATTTATACAATCAACATGCACCCCCAAGGGCTTATGAAAGTGCCATGGTGCCTTTTATACAAAGGGCAAGTGGGGTTAATCCAACAGTGCCATGATCACCCCTTTTTAGATCCCCTTTCAAGGCACCTTTTGAAAAAGACTTTTCCAAGCCATGTGGTTTTTTAGCTTATCCTCAATCTTTTCTAATCACAAAGAACAATTTCTACCAGGGATTTACTTACAAACAAATGTCTTAACAATTTCAAATGCATGGACATATAAATGGGCAGGACCATTTAGGCCAGGATTAAGATCATTTTCACCACTAGAAGCCAGCAAAATCCATATTGAATCATAATATGAGTCAAGGTGTCATCAACAAGTTCATTAAACTACTTCACAGAACGAACTAAGATCAGTCTAGAAATCTAACAGGTTATGTCATATTGCAAAATTCATCTGCCCAAGCCACAGGAAATATGCATGAGACAGTCAAGGAGATAAGGATAACCAGAATATCTAGGTAGAGTATTAGAGATCAAGCCCGAAACACAGATTATCCAAATAGTGGACAGTAGGCCAATTTCCATCTTTTGTCTTAGGCTAGTTATATTTCAACAAAACTCATGTAAGAAATCTCATGATTTAACAACACAGACTAGATTGGTAGTTTGATCTTAGATATGGCATAGTTACTTTCTTTTGAAACATTCGAGCCTTCAAATAGAATACAAAAGAGGAATTCAAGCAAAGAACCGCCAAATGGCCATGTACCAACTCTCGTTTTAATAAAGATACTTTATTACTGGCAAGACCAAACCTTTAAGTCTTTGACACAACAAGGTTCAGAAAAGAGAAGAGAGAAGAGGAAAGAGGAAAGATAGACATCAGCGGCAAATGAAACAAGTCTTGACTGTCATGTAGGTGCAATGTTCGGACATGAATGAGTCCGGAGCTTTATTGAGTATGATCACTTTGGCTCGTGTTTTTAAACATAAAGTAATTTAAGGCTTAGTAATGAAGCAAAGTTGTCGGCTTAAAAGACAAGATATAAATGGATTATTAATTAACATCATGCCCATATTAAGTTGATACAGAAGTACGAAATCCACCGTGAAAGAAAAAAAGGTGCACCGTTGAAAACGATAACTCCACCGTAGTAAATTACTACCATAAAAAGTGGTCTAGAAAATCAAATGATGGATTCACTCCTATTAAGGGAAGATTTTGACTAAATGGAATCCCAAGTTTATATTATGCAGGAAAGAGGATCTCATATTACTAACATGAAGAAAAGAAGTTGAGTCATTAACCTCTTGTTGTGAATAAGGGTGAATGTCATAACTATAAGAATTATGAACAAAAATACTTGCTATTACTCGCCGATCACTAGCTCGAGATAAGATAGTAAATACGAACACAACTACAAAATAAGAGATTAAGTAAATTTGAAAGGTTAAAAAGTTCATGAGTACATTGATTATTATGATATATCGTGGACACGAGACGATAGGAATAAATTATTATGATATATCGTGGACACGAGACGATAGGAATAAATTATTATGATATATCGTGGACACGAGACGATAGTGCTCTAGTAAAGAAAATTAGTCACATTATATCTATGAGACCCGTTCGGTATAGAGTAAAACTACGAACGAAATAATAATTCATGTCGAAAGAAATGAAGATTAGATTGTATAAGATGAAGGTTCAAGTTTGAGGATATGTTCATGATTTGCTTACGTGAGAACAAACCTCATGAGAATTATACAAGTAAACAGCTGATAAATCAAAGACATTGCACTCGTTCAAAAATATATGAGAAAGTGTCATACAACACGGCGAGTTGTTACAAGTGCGCATTCGGTAGAAGCAAAATAGAGAGAAGTCACTCGATTAGTCATTGAAAATTTACTCCGGACATACGGTCCCCCAGGTTAGACAACGTTGCTACATACTAGAAGGTATGAGTGTATGACCCACCCATAAGAATATACCGTAGAAAGAAGTTATCTTTTACATGTGTGCGTCAATTATCGGTTCTACGGTTTATATGTTAGTAGATCTATAGTAATTTAGTTTATCCGTACTCGATTAATTAATTACCCGTCTAATTTTCATTACATCGGGATGGAGGTGAATATACTTCAATGCCTTTGGACAATAAATCATAGTTATAATTCTAGTATATAGCTAAGGCATACAATGCAAAATTTTCGAAAAATTCCTCCATACGTACACACAAAGTGATAAGTTATGTCAAGAGCGTAAGTGAGAAAATTATATGAAGATTCGCACTTGATCAAATTTAGAGAAATAATTAAAAGGGGGGGAAA
>NW_026722167.1:0-7656 GCF_029784015.1 Lycium ferocissimum | reverse complement strand
TGAATTAATAGTTGAATGAATATAATGAATGTTGTGAATTATGTAGAAAAGAGTTACTAACGTTAGAATGCATTTTGAATTGATTATTGAGGTTGTTAGTGTGGTTGTTGGTACCGTGTTGATGAATTTGGCGAGTTGAATTCTCGGGGTTGTTGCATTTACGTGAAATCTTTGCCCAATTTCCGTAGAATTAAGTGTTAGTTTGGAAATGAACTCCTAAATGCCTATAGTTAACGTTGGTATTTAATGATGTTGTGTAGATCTTGGGAGTCCGAGACTTAGGATTGGATTAGCCTTGAGAGCGTGACGAGGTATGTAAAGCCTAACCTTTCTTTCTTTTGGCATGTCTTAGTTGTAAATAGGCTATGACACGAGCCTCGAGAAAACTCCACTCTTACGATTCGAGCATGTCTACGATTCTTATTTACCTCTTAATATCGGCCTTCTTAATGTAATAGTATTATGGTTCCTACGTCTTTGGTAATATTTGATTTCAAATGTTGCATAAAGATTTTGTTTTAAAGGATTCTACGTCTAAAAATGGCCGTAACTTTCGTAGACAGAACCGGATCGCCTCGATATGCTCGTAGGAGATTCTGTAGCGTATAATGACTATGTCTTCCATAGGCGGGCCCGGATTGGGTTGAGGCTCGTCCGTGGGTCCCGCGACTTTCCCTTGTATAGTTCCAACGACCTTGTGACAGAACTTAATACAACTATCACCCGACCCCCGAGTGTTGATTACTTATTTACTTATTAAGTCTGTAATGATGATTTTTATGCATATGATTACTCACGACTCTGCTCGTGCATCCTGTTGTATCTTTCACCGAGTCTCGGGCCGGTTATGTTATCGTGCGCACTATGGTATATTTTGGAGTATGATGTGTCCCGTTGGCCGAGCCCCCGCTGAGGGGCCGGCACCGTATATTTGGTGTTATGATACGTTATGGCGTTATGATGTGTTATGTGATATGTTGGGTTTAGGAGATATGAAATCTTGGAGTATGATGTGTTATGGTGCCAATGACCGGTGGGCGACCATATTTCTGAGCCCCATGCATGATTTGTGTTTTAAAAAGTAAACATTTTGGTATTTTGGATATTGTACTTATCTTCTGTACTTCTGTTTCGATTATGACTCGATTAATTATCGTATTTCTTGCTTTGCATACTCGGTAAGAGACATATTCTACGAATTTTTCTTCGGGGCCGCATTTCATGCCGCAGTACGATGCCTTATTTCGGTGATCCGCCAGCCTAGGACACCTATTCTGCCGTTTGGGGTGCTCCCTTTGTTCTGGAGCCTGTATTTTGGTATATATTTTTCCGTTGCATATGTATTTGTTCATTCAGGGGTACGGTGGATCCCTGTCCCGTCATATGATGCTGTTGTTCTGCGAGAGGTCCGAGACATATATGTGGGTCGTGCCTATTCATTGTCGTACGTGTGTGTTCGTATGTTTTATGTTTGAGGCGGTCCACGTTCGCCGTGCGCCTTGTCGGCTTGCGTTTGTATATATTTTGGGACGTTGCGCCATATGATAGCCTTGCGGCTTCGATATATATGTTTGTGTTTGCGGGCGCTTTGAGACGACGTCCGATGTTTGTATATGTATAAGCTATCGTATGCGATTCGGATTGGAATATGTCCGGGTGCTCGTCGGCACTAGTCACGGCCTCACGGGGTTGGGCGTGACAAATTTTCCTCTCATTGAGTTTGCTTACAACAACGGTTACCATTCTGATCCAGTACGGCTCCCCTTTTGAGGCCTTATATAGGGCAGAGATGTAGATCGCCCAAGGGTGGTTTGATGTCAAGCGAGAATCAGTTAGTAGGCCCGTACTTAATTGTGTGGCAATAGCGCTGATAAGGTGAAAGTGATTAGAGAGAGGTTGCTAACTGTTACATCTCGTAATTTTGTACGTCGGAAAATTTTTAAGTTGTTTGCGATAAATTAGGGACGAGGTTATTTTCCGACTTTGTTGAAAGACATAAGCATTCTATGATTTTATGGGATGGAAATGTTAATAAAAATTTGGGCTTAAAAGTGGAATTTTGGAAATTTGTAGTTCATGAGAAATAAGGCCACATGTATTGTGGGCCATAGCTACAAGGCACGGAGGGTTAATATTTGTAGAGATAGATGACTTGTTGAGTCATTTTCATTATGTTCATCCTTTGGAAATTTCTTGAAACTTGGAGAAATTTGAAGAAAATTTGGAGGGAAAAGAATAAAAAAAAAAAAAAGAGAAAGGAGGCACATGACCGGCCATGCTTGGCCATGTGCATGGTCATGTGCCATATTAGTATATATGGATGACCAGCTCATTATTTTCATCATACTCCACTCTAGAAATTTCATGAATTATGAAGAAAAAGAAAGAGGAGAAAAAACGGCCGGGGCCGGCAGAAACATTCTCCAATTTGATCTTGAAAAATTGGTTGCTTCATGCTCCTTTACTAATTGGAAGGTCCTCGTCGACGTGGAGTAGTTGTTGGAAGAAGAAAATCATTCGTCTTGCAAAGAGCAAGTCTAGCCGAGAAAGGAGGAAGATGAAATGAAAGGTATGGTTCAATCCTCTTTTACATGTTTTATGGATGTTTTGGACGTGTTATGATGCGTGGGAATGGATAAAAATCATGAAATGTTGTATGTGGTGTGTGTGGCGTGAGAATGGATTGTTGGTGTAGAAGGAATGAATTGATTTTAGTTAGTGTTCTTGGTTATTGTTGTTGCAAATTCTATGTTAAGAATGATGATTTAATGGCTCATGTTGAAATGGTAGTTGTTAAGCCGTGTGTAGGGGCTGTTTTTGGTAGAATATGATGAACTAAATTTATTAGGTGTTGCATAGAACAAATGGATTGATTTTGTTTAATATTTTGATTGTTGTGTTGAGGTTGGATGTTGGCCGTGCATGGGCTGTTTTGGGGCGGCCATATTAAGCCAATGTTTCCTAGTGCTTTGGTTGTTGTCATTATGAAATTGTGATGTGAAAATGAAGGTAAATGATTCAAGTCGAAGTAGAAAATGTGTTATGAACATTTCTAGTTAAGTTGGAAGGTTTCGGGTAAGATTGAATGTTGGTTGGACATCTTGAAATTATCTATCGACATTGTTATTATGATTGGTAGTATTGTTGTTGGATTGGCCGGGTTGAATTCCGGTTTTCGTATGTTGATTTGGGCCGAGCCATATTCTCGGGACGATCTGCATTTACGGAGGAGAGTCTTCCGAAATTTCGGTAGCCTATAAGTGAACTTGTATGAAGAATTAAGGCAAACACAAGTCGATGAATCTAATGATCATATGGATCCTTTTGAATGTAGATAAGCAAGTTGGGATGAAGAAGTGTAGCTAGCAAGGCGGCGCAGGTATGTGAGGCTTACTTTTCTTTTATGGCATGTCCTAGAGCCAATAGGTTATGATATAATATGTATTTGAGGTAACTCCGCTCTTGACTTCGAAGTTCTGTCTATGATTCGATTTATGATATATATATACAAGCGTGTCATATATTTAAGCTTTAGTGTGTTCGATAGATGAGTAAGTATGAAAAGGTCTTGTACCGAAAAGAGTTCGTAAGGTACGAACGCTCATAACTTCGTATGTTATCTTGATTTTGTGCAAAGTGGGCCCACAATCCACGATTTCCGACCCTCCCTATGTAATAATCTGTATGGTATCGGTGTGTTTATCGCTTCTCGACCCCAAGAAAGTTACGTATGATTAAACGTTCCTTACTCGTAAAATGATCTCGGATTTTTGCGTTGGAAAGTACGTTTGATATGATATGCTTTGACCACACGATCGATACGTCTGGCGTTCGACACGATAATTGCAACGTCCGTGGATTGATCTGGAATTTGCTTCGAGCCTCGGATACCGGTAAGAATATTCGTTTGTCGAGTCTTGATTTATATGCATATGTTTCGCACTACTCGCTCGTGCAAGGCTCAATGTATCTTTCAATCGAGTCCGGGCCGGGGCATGTTATGATCTCGTGTGTGCGTCACGATACGATTCGATTCCCGAGTCCGGGCCGTGACATGTTCTCGTGCGCACTTCTCCGCATTATTCACCGAGTCCCTCGTACTTGCGGGCGGGACACGTTATTTGTATGTGATTATGATGTGATGTTATGGGGATGGTGGCCAGATGGCACATGATTATTATTCACCGAGACCCGATAGGGCCGGGACACGTTATGTATAAATGATTCGAGATGCATGATTTTATCTACCGAGTCCCTTAATAAAGGGCGGGACACGTTATTGGCACATATGACATCGGATTTATTTATACCGATCCTATTCACCGAGTCCCTCATCGTAGGGCGGGACACGTCATACACATATGTGATTTATGATTTTGACATGCATTACGTATTCGTCCGATATGTTATCCTGCTCCCTTCGCACGTTCGTTCTCTGTCTGATATATGCTCGCATTTGTACGTACCGTGTATCGGTATGTACGATCCGTCTCGGCACTCGCATGTATGTGCACGATCCGTATCGGTACGTATGAGTTGCCCCGGACATTCCGTACGTTAATGGTTTGTATCGGTACATATGATACGCGTCGACATCACGCTCACTCGTATCCCGATCCCGATTAGGTTCTCTATATATATCTCCGCCCTCGCTCTCTGTCTACGTCTCGTCTCGATATACTTCGGTAGCCATGTTTACGACTAAGGTCCCGTTGTTACGGTTTTGTATTCTTCGAGTCCGATTACGGTTAAATCGATCCCTATTTACGTACTTTAGTTTGATTATGTTTTGTTTATAGTTTTTTTTCGGGCTTTACATACTCGGTACATTTTTAAAATGACCCCCCGTCCTTCGGGGTCGTTTCATGCCGCGCAGGCACCACGATGAGTTGAAGATATTCAGCATGATTGGTGAGCTCAATTCTTCCGGAGCACTTTTGAGTCCTAGTATGTACGTTGTGTCTTACGGATGGCATTAAAGACTTTGCGAACGGTGTTGTGGGTATGATGTGTCGATCCGTCAAAATCGGCTCCATCGGTTCGACATGTCGATGTGTGTTATGTGATGAGAATTGTGTACAATTACGGATTTTGTCGATTTGAAAGCTTCATTATGTATTTGATGATTATTCGGTTTAGAGACTTGAAAAAAAAAAATTATGTGTGCGATAGGAGTACGTGGGTTCGCTCGGCTCACCGGGTATGGGGTCGGGTGCCCATCACGTCCCTCGGAAATTGGGGCGACATCATACGGCTCGTAGGTCGGCCTAAATCCTATGCGGATAATCGGCGACGTAAGCTAGAGTTCAAGATGGGCGGCCGGGTGTTCTGAAAGTTCGCCATGAAGGGAGTGATGAGGTTTGGTAAGAAGGGTAAGATTAGCCTCGATATATTGAGCTATATAAGATCATTCGTATAGTGGGTATGGTGGCATATGAGCTAGAATTGCCTTAAAAGGTTAAGTCGGTACATCGGTATTCTATGTATCTATGCTTCGCTAAGTGTATCGGAGGTCCTTCAAAGTGAGCACAGTGGGTGATATCTAGGTGACCGAGCTTGGTTATAAATGCGAAGAAGTTCGGTGACTATATTGGATGCAGCGATTCATCGACAAGTGGACTAAGGGTGTAGCCTCCATTAAGGTTTTGTGGAGGAATAAGAATGTGGAGGAAGTGACTTGGGAAGCGGAAGAGGAAATGAAGACTGAGTACCCGCATTTGTTCCCAGCAGTATAGGAGGCTCAGTCTGAGGCATCATCGCCCTCAGGTGTTATTTCATTTCAGTTATCGTGATCGGTCGTGTGAGGCCATAGTATTGTGTGTTATAGCATGTGGCCCTATGTGGCATTATTTTGGGTTGTTGCGTGCAGGGTGGATTGGTATAAGTACAGGGAAAACTCTGCCAAATTTTTTTTATAACCCGGGATTGTTCGATCATTCGAGGACGAATGTTCCTAAGGGGGAGAGAATGTTACACCCCTCGTGTTCATAGTAGTAGAACCCATGGTTTCCTAGTCAGGTATGCCCTTGGAGTAGAGACCCGAGCCCGAATTTGGAGGTAGAAAATGTCTTACCCTGTGTACGAGGGTTCCAGCAGATATTCCTGGCAATTTATAGAGTCACAAGTTGAGTGAATCGAATCGACGTGATCTGAACTGAATCAGGAAATCTGCAGGACACCAGTCATCGTCGACGGGTCATCGACATGTTCGATGGACCGTCGACGTGCGGCGTCGATTAGATCCCGCAGCCATGCATCTGCAGGTGCAGGTCAACGGGCAAGTGACGGACTGTCGACACGTCGACGGGCCATCGACCCGCCCCTTCTTACCGGACCGCTGTAGCCTTTTTGGTCTCCAAGTATAAATAGGTGGTCCACGACCCTATTTCATATTTTTTCTTCTCTCCAAATCAGAAAACCCTAATATTTTGCTCTCCCAACATTTATATCATGTTAGTGGCGATTGGGTAAGATTCGAGCCCCTGTAAACCCGAGCTTGTGAAGAAGGAGGTTGCTTCTAGGGTTTCTCCAAGATTGTGAAGCTTAGGGAGTTTAAGTTAAAGTGATTCTTGGGGTTCTTGGCACGGTCATCATTGACAGGTATGAGCATACATATTATGTGCCCACAGAGGCATTATCAGTTACGCAGATCTATGTAGATTTAGGCAGATACTAGTTCATACAAGTACATATAGTCAGTCATTTCAGTTTTTGAGTTCAGATCTTATCCATGATTCCCATGTTTATATATGTTGTTGTTCTTATGCCTTACATACTTGGTACATTATCCATACTTACTCGCCGTTGCTCGGGGGCTGCGTTCATACCCGCAGGTATGGGGAGACGAAGTGGTCCGACTCTTCGAGGGACCTCTAGATCTAACAATGGTCGGACGCTCCATTCGATCCGAGCTACGGTCGGTTTTGGTATGCCCCTTGAGATGTGTATGCATATGGGCATGACGGGGCCTGTTCGTCCTTTCTACGCCTTTTATTCTAGTAGAGGTCCGTAGGCAGGTTGTATGTAGTAGTCGGATGATGTAGCCTTGTCGGCTTCTATTCTTATGTCTCTGTATATGTAGCAGGCCCCTAGCCGAAGCAGACCCGTTCTTCCGCATGTTGTGTATATGTATATATGCAGATTGTACAGAGTTCTGATGTTCCCTCTTATGAGATCAGTTTATGCCATTTGTAGGCTTTTGATGTTCAGTATGTTTCAGATAAGTGTTTAGGGGTGTTTGGTCGCTAGAGGTCAGACTCCCGTCATGGCTCATCGGTTAGGGTCGTGACAAAAATTTGGCTAAATAAAGAATATAATTGATAGGTTAATAAATAACATAGTATAACCAATTAGGGTATATATATAGTATGATAGTATATTAAAACTATTTTCATAAAACTATTTTCATAACTAAAAATACTTTTTTCCAAAAAATCTTTTTTGGTAGACTTACGTGGAGTCCTATGTTATATCCTGTACTTCGTACATTGGGACAATCCGGGTTAACTATGATAAGTTAGGGTCAAGATTATTCCGGGATATGAAGTCGGGACTTTTGACCTTCGATTTTGTTTTAAGACCTAAATTGTTCATGAATTTGTTGGCATGGAACAACTAGGAAAATTTGGGACCAAAAGTGGAATAATGGAAAGTTGG
>NW_026722166.1:0-7511 GCF_029784015.1 Lycium ferocissimum | reverse complement strand
TTTTGTTCTTTGTTCTAGATAATTACCAAGTATAACATGATATATATCCATATACTTGATCATGTGCATAGCACATGATCATTAACAAAGGGGCTTGGGCCATGGATATGGCCGGCCACCTCTAGACATTGGGCCTCAATTTTGTGTTGTATTTTTCCCGAATCATAAAATGTCCCGTTTTGCAATTTCCGAAACAAATTTCTAAAATTTTAAAATTGCCCTCAGCCTTTCCCGATGCCTTTACGCCAATAATTTCATAACCAACATGGTCATATCAACTAAAATCAAAATATTTCCTCATGACACACAAGTCTTAATTATTCTCATAATTTCCAATTATGCAAAACACGGGACATAACAGAAACCATAATAATTGGCACGAGCGGAGTAGTGCAGAAACCATATGCATATCAAAAGTAAGTTCTAGGACTGGATACATAATCTCGTACACATATAAATAGCAATTTTTAGGCCCAAAACAAGTGTCGAATTATTCGAATTAACATACAAAAGTCGCGGACTTTTAAATTATCAATTTTCTCAAAAATACATCGTAAATCATTTTCAGAAAATTTTAGCATCATTCATTCATAGTAACGAACTTTCCAATATCATTATCGGACATTTCAAACGGACATTAACGTCATAAGCGAACACTTTTTTCATATCGTACGAAAATGAGCAAACAAATCAAATAAGAGAGTCTCGGAACTTGCGGCCCACCTCGAGTCGAGTCAAGGCGGCGGACATAAATTTCCAACAATAGGTTCCATAAGGTTATCCGTAATAGTTTCGGAGCAATTTGGATTCATTTACGAAAGGTACGAAGGTTTACGCATTCTTATATCCAAAGATAAGCATTTTGATTCAATTGCGCTGAATGAATAGTAACTAAAATCAAACTCGGATCTCTAGGAGCAGGATTACCCCCAAGGTTCCGTTTTCGGCCTAGTAGGTCTAGGGCATGCCATATAAAGAATAGGTAAGCTTTACATACCTTACGGACGTCTTATGCTCGCTTAAACTCAAATCCCGTTTCGCCCAGAATCTGCAAATGGTCAAAGTTACCAAATGTAAATCATATACCCAGGGGGAGCTTATTCTTAGCCCCTACTTGTCTACAAGAATTTGGGCAGCATCTCCCCTATAAATCCAACATCCCCGAGTATTAAACTCGGCTTAGATAACAACAACCAACCCAACAACAACACCAACTATACCAAGAATATCAATAATCGTCACAAAACGTTTTTTAGTTACTATTCATTCAGCTACACTTTACATATGTAGAAAGAAAGACTATTAACACAAATAGTCTTTCTTTCTACATAATGCATCAACTTCGGCTCCAGCTTCACACTTTCAAACTAATATCAATCTTTTCATATTCATTCTCTAATTCAAGGCCATTCAAATACGATTCGGACACATTTCTCATTATTCTACAAACTATACAAAATTTCCATCATACCATAATTCATCCCAAACTTCTACAAATGCAACAAAACTATAAAATTACATTGTTTTCCTTCCAAACTCCTTAACCACAACCATAATTCACATTTAGAACCTTACTTCCATAATTATATAAAGACTACATAAAAATCATATAAATTTCTCATAACAACATACAACCAACTTCAACACCAACTTGACTTATTAAACCTTTCTTTTCATCACAAACATCACAACAACACAACTAGCAACTAAATAAAAATCCATTTCATCTCCCTTCACACTAACATGGCTCACGCCAACATGTTATTCACACACACACACACACACATGCACACACACACCATACTCCCATAATTATCATCTACTCCTAACCATTATAACATGCAAACTTATTCCATAACACAAGAAATGGAATTCTTACCTTTTTCTTCAATTTCAACTTTGCCGCGAACGTGGTTCTTTCGCCAAACTAATTATACCACGTCGGAGAGCGTCTTGAGCTTGCTACTAATTCAAGAAGAACAAGATTTTTGAATCAAGATTGAAGCTCCAAGAATTTTTTTTCTTTTCTTTTCTTTTCTTTCTCCTCTTGGCCGATTGCTTCTTTTTTTTTTGTTCTAGTTTTTGCTTTATTTCTCTTGAAGTTTCTTGAAGCTTAAGCTCCTTATATAATTTAATTAGTCACATGATCTAGTCACATGACTACTTCATGGGTTTGGGCCTTGGCTTGTTGGCCGGCCACCCCTCAAAGTATTGGGCCTCCATTTCTTTTTTTTTTTTGAGCCCAATCCATTAGAAATCTCGTTTTGTAATTCCCGAAACTAATTTCCGAAATTTCAATTTTGCCCTTGGCCTTCCTCCGTATTTCCACACTAATATTTTTCATGAACAACGCACACATATCTTAATCCCAATCAAGATGTGACCTTATTCTTTACAAATCGAAATTATTTCGCATTTTTCGAATACGCCAAAATGCCGGATATAACATTATGAATGTTCCTAATTGGGTTGGAAGGTTTCGGGTGCATTGTGTGCCGGACGGGCTATTTTGGAATATTGCGCGAATTGCTTGAAATGTTATCGTGTTTGAATGGCCTTGGGTTAATACTTGAACGTATGATCAATGAAGTTGGCTTGATTGTATGCGGTTTATTTGAATATAAATGGAATGTCGTCGAACTATGTGGAAGAAGGTTGTTGATGTTAGAATGCGTTTTGAATTAATTATGAATGTTGTTTATATTGTTATTGGTATTGTTGTTGAAGATTTGGCCGAGTCAAATTCGGGTTGATGGATTTATATGGGGAAGTGCGCCCAAATTTCTATAGATAAAGTGATGGCTTGGAATTGGGATCTTCAACGCTTATGGCTAATGTTGGATGTCCAATGACATTATGGTAAATCGTGAGAAGCTGAGACGTAAGTTGGATTAGCTTAGAGGGCGACAAGGTATGTAAAGCTCGCCTTTCTTTCTTTGGCATGTCTTAGTTAAATTAAGCTATGATATGATCCCGAGGTAATTCTACTCCTACGATCCGAGCATGTCTATGATTCTTATTTGCTTCTCGATATCCGTATTCGTAGCGTAGTTAAATTATGGTTCTTATGCCTTTTGTATGGTTAAACATGAATGTGCATAAAAGATTATGTTCGTAAAAGAGTCTGTAACTACGAACGTCCGTAACTTCCATAGAAAGGCTCGGATCGCTTCGATATGTCCGTATAAGGTTACTCGTAGCGTATGATGATCTTAACATCCACGGGCGGGCCGGATCGGTTGGGTACTTGTCCGTGGCCCGCAAGACGTTCCTTTGTATAGTTCTAGCAACTTGTTAAAAAGAACTTAATATGGTTAACAACCCGATTCCGAATATGATTACTCACTTATGTTAAGTCCGAAATGAGAAATCGTATGTATATGATGTTGATCCGTAACTAGGATGGCTAAAGTTTTATTTGACAAGTCCCGAGTAACATTCGAAAGAAACTGGATTTGACTATGACTGTTGGCTTGGTTTTTAAATGATAGTCTGTTTTGATTGTCTTATGGAATCTGTGTAAATGTACGAAATGAGAATTCGTATGCACGTGATTTGGATACGTAACTATGATTGGTAAGAGTTTTATTTGATATGTTTTCGAGTAATATCCGGAAGAGATTTGAATTGACTAATGCCATTGGCTTGTAAATGATAATTTATTTGATTACTCGTTAAGTCCGTGTAAATGTTTTTGAGTTGCATATAGATCCTACGATTAACTCGCTTTCTTGCACATTTTTGTTACTTCCTTCGCCGAGTCCCGGGCCGGTTACTATCGTGCACACAATATGAAGTATGATGAGCTTTCAAAGTATGATGAGTGTCTGATATTATGGTGTTATGATGTGTTAGCACGCCGAGCCCCTCTTGGCCGGCACCGTGGTTATATGATATGATGTGTGACGGAGAGACGGAGATATGAAAACTTTCGAAGTATGATGAGTTGTGGCGCCGAAGGCAGGAGAGGAGACCACGTTCCATCCACCGGGTCCTATTACGGGCCGCATAGGGTATATGATATGATAATCTGATGATTTGATGACATGATGATTTGATAATGTGATGATCTGATAATATAATGAATCTGTTCTGATAATACGGTAATATGATGATTCTGTTTAATGTGATGATATGATAATATGATGATTCTATTTAATGTGATGATATGATAATATGATGATTCTGTCTGATGCGATGATATGATAATCTGATGATTCTGTTTACCGAGTCCCTCACTGGAGGGCCGGGACATGTTATATGTTATATATATGTATTCGTAAATATGATCTCTGTTGGTTTCGAGCCGGTGGTGGGGCAAACCCAATGGTGGGGCAAACCCGTAATGGGGCAAACCCTCAGACGCTCGAGTCCCAAAATGGGGGGTGAGCGTAAGGCCGCCTTAGGCGAATCCCACATTGGTTTAGGCGAATCCCACATTGGTTTAGGCGAATCCCACATCAGTTAATGTCAGCTACTATGATATGATCTATTTTATATATATATGAGACAGAAATGTTTTTAGAAGAAAGCTAAGCACTTCGGCGTTTCGATCATTATATTGGTCTTCCGCACTCGTATGTATGATTTGTCTTTTCGGATACTAGCACCTTGACATTAAGTTATTATGTTCCCCGTACCTCACCCTATTTCGGTTATGATCTCGTTTTCTGTATTCCATGCTTCACATACTCAGTACATATTCCATACTGATCCCCTTTCTTCGAGGGCTACGTTTCATGCCGCGCAGGTACACCCAGACGAGGGCGAAGACATTAGTAAAAGATGTTCCAGCGGGATTGGCGAGCTCCATTTCCTTGGAGTATGCCGAGTCGAATGTTTATGTTATGAAAGTTTGCTCTATGTTAGAGACTTGGCGACGCGAGGTCATGTGTATAACGTGTCGATTATGTAAGCGGCTCGCATGTCGGTCTTGTTACATGCATTATATTACAGATATTATATGATTACAGATTTTTATTTGGTTTGAGCAAGACGGAAAGGCATGTTTGCTTTCCGAATGAAAAAAAAATTTCATTACATGTTTGTGTTATAGCTAAGAGCCCAGTACGGTTACGAGTGTTATGAGAGTCAGCGGGTTCGCTCGGCCCTAGGTAAGGTCGGGTGCCCATCACACCCTATCGGATTAAGGGTGTGACAGCTAAACTCCCGGGCGCTCATGTTCCTTTCCTTCAAATTTAAAAATCTATCCGCTCTAGCTCGGCGGACCTCAGGTGGCAGGTAATGGCGAATAAAAGCATCTACAAATTCTTGCCAAACGGGAGGAGGCGCATTCTCTTGCCTTGATGCTATCCAATTATTATACCATAATACTGCCACATCTCGGAGTCTATATGACGCTAACTCCCGCGATCGGTCTCGAATCATGAATAATCCGCAACGTTCTTAACATTTCATCAATAAAGCCTTGCGATCTTCTTCCTTTGACCATAGAATTTCGAAGGATTTAAACTCATGAAGTCACGGGCTCTAAAGACTAGCTAAACAATCACTTGGGCCCGCATTTTACCGTTGCGCCTGAGCGGCAACCAACTGTGTCAATAAATTAATAGCCTCGGTCACTTGTTGACCCGAAGTAACTCGGTGGAGGAAGCTGGAGCACGTGAGCCGGGGCCGAAGCCCTTCTTGCCCTTCCGTGGTGGCGGGTAGAATGGAGGAATTGAGACGGAGCCTCGTGGTGTGACTCACCCTCATCTATGTACCATAGGCGGCTCTCTTTACCGCCCGCCTCCTCGTCATAGGCTTGCCCTTCGGGCGGCTTGGGCTTTTCCTTTTGGCGGCATTTAAAATCACAAAAGATGCTTATTAGGGAGGATTAAATCTTATACACAGCTCTATCGCACGATTTCATAAGAAGGAAGATGGTCGTTTTTCCTAAATGCCCTGTAGCCTCTTGTTTATTAGCGTGGCGCGCAACACACCATAAACAAGACTCTTGTTATATCCCGTATTTTGGTACATTGGGATAATCCGAGTTAGTCATGATAAGTTAAGGACAAGGTTATATTTTCTTCAATTTTGTTAAAGTGCATAAGTTGCATAGTCATCTTTTATTAGGAGTATTAAGGGTAAATTTGGAATAAGGAAAATTAAGGGCTATAAGTTGGAAGAAATATTTCATGAAATAGCCATAAATGGCCAAGTGGCCGTGGGGCCATGTGGGCACCCACACATGGCTAGCCAATTGTTATACCCCGCACTTTGCACGTTCGGATATTTTGAGATGGTTGCGATAAGCTAAGCACAAGTGCTATAACCCGTATTTTGAATATTTGGACATTTTGAGATAATTGTAGTAAGTTGAGGACAATGCTATGTTTTGGTCTTGCTTGATACAAGTTGGTTATGAAAGTTCCGGATGTGGAAATATTGGAAAAGGTTAAGGGCAAAATTGGAATTTCAAAAAAATGGTTTCATGAGTTATCTAACAATGGACTAAGTATATAGGCTTGGAAAAAACTTCAAAAAAAAAAAAAGAAATGAAGCCCAAAGCATGGGTGGCCGGCCACACTAGCCAACCCATGCCTTTAATTAATTTTCATGTGCTTAAATTGGCACAAAATATTAGAAGATTCAAGAGAAATGAAGAAGGAGAAAAATAAAGAGAGAGCAAGAACAAAAAAGAAGGGCCATTCGGCCAAGGTAGATTTCTTCCCCATGAAATCTGCTCCCAAAATTATTTTCTTGTTGTATTTCCACTAATTCAAGGCTCCTCTACAACGTGGTGTAAGTATTTCGGAAGGAAAATCACTTGTTTCATCAATTTGACACCTTGGCCAAGTGAAGAACTTTGGAAGAAAAGGTATGATTTCATTCTCTTTTATGGGTTATGAAGATTTGGTTTATGTTGTGAAATGTAGAATTGAGTAGAAATCATGAGAACATGGGAGTTGCATGATGGTTGTGTGAAGTAGTATGTAGCCGTGCATGTGCATGTGTTGTGTAGGCAAAGATGAGTTGATTTTATGTGGTATTCTAAGTGTAGTTGTTGTGGATTCTACATTGATAATGGAAGTTTAATGATTTTGGTTGAAGTTGGCAATGGGGGAAGTGGCCGTGTGCATGTGTGTGAGGTGTGGGAAAATATGAACTAATTTCTATATAGTAGATTAGTTGTTATTAACATGTATTCTATTATGCAAATGAAATATGATGAATTTAGTAAAGTTGTGAATTGTTGGAAAGTTGCTTAAGAGTTAGTGAGACTTGAATGTAGAGAATCATGTCATATTAATGTGATTTTATGGTGTTAAGATAATGAAGTTGTTAAAGTGTGGATTATGGTTGTTAGTGATGAAGTAGTAAGTAGAAAATGTGTTGGGATGGTTTTGTTGCATATATGGGAATTTTGGATGGAATATGAAAATGTTGAACATTGGATACAAGGCTTGAAATACCCTTGGTTTATGTTTGAATGGTTTTGAATTAGTATGTGAACATGAAAATATGGATATTGATTTACAAGTGTAAAGGTAGATTTGGAATTGTTG
>NW_026722165.1:0-8181 GCF_029784015.1 Lycium ferocissimum | reverse complement strand
TTTTGGGTTGGTTAAATCGATTGAGGGTTTTTTTTTTCTTCAAAATTCGAGCTTCCTTTCGCTTCTCGACTTCAATATACCGAGATCTAAACTTTCCCGACGAAAATTAATAAAACGACGTATTATGAAGTTAAAATAGACCACCTGAAATCGCCTCCCAATGGTATTTTTGAATTTTTTTTTTTTGCACTGAGGAACCATTGCGGAACCCGATCCAAGTTTTATGTCAAAAAGCAGCTAAGATTTATCGCGTTATAAGGGAGAGAGAAATATGATTTAGCGCATAAAATACTGCGCTAAAGGTACTTTAAATACTACGCTAATGGTACTTTTGTACCAAATTTTTTTTTTTAGGGTATTTTGATTCACTTGGATTTTTATTGGATCATTTTGGTTCCGGACTCGTCACCATTCGCCTTGCACCAGTCAAAAAACCTACGGTTAATTTGAAGCAAATTCTTTATATGGCCATCCAAGTTATGGAAATACTAAGTAAAGAAGTCATTTTTGTTTGTTTTATACCAACAAAATTATTCATGTCTTACTCATATCCCACAAAATAACTCCTGCATGAAAAGCATGAAAAAATGGCATCAATGATCCTTAAGATTGAGAGTAGAGTAAAGCTGTCCTAAAAATTATACCTTTGTACGTGTGCATAAACCTTTATATTTCTTAGAACTGAATGATTTTTGTCTCTTGTTAACACCCCGGTAGTTAAAATTATTGGATAATCGCCTGAGAAAAATGATGACCACACGCCACACCTATTTGGTCCAAATGTAGCCACACTTGTGAACAGACTACTCCAACTTTATTTGGATTTTGCAATGTGTCCCTCAACAATTTTCCCTCCAAAACACACTAATAAATATAATAATTATTGCTATTCCCAAAACACATTGAGCAACTAAAATTAATACATATTTCCATATAGATGAAGTTGAAACGTCTCTACATACTTCGTGTATTTTATGTGTATAGCAAATTATAAGGTTTATTTAATTAAAAAAATTATACGCTTTACTTATTAAAAAAATAGGGTCTACTAAAAGAAACCGCTTTACAACTTGTCTACTAACCTAAATTGAGTATAATTAGTGATTAATGTAGATAATTACAACATATTGGTTTTTAAAATTTGATATAATTAAATATTTAATTTAATTAATAATAATTAAATATATATTTAAAATTACATGTGAAACTTATAAGTAATACTTTGTTTAATATGAATTACTATGATATACTAGCTAGTTTTATTATACACTTCTATATCAAGTTATGTAGAAAATTAATATGATTTGTATTAAAAAAAAGGGCCTTGTGTCTGTTGTGACTCTTATTTGATAAGTTTTATAATGTTAAAGATTTAATATGGTTGATAATCATAAATAAAGTGTACAATCTGATATACGATAGTTAATAAGTTATTGAGATAGTAAAGGAAAATTTACAATGTAAGAGGAAAAATTTATATAATATTTTTCACACATTAAAAAGATATAATTTCATTATCTTTAGAAATTGAAATTTACAACTAATACTTATTTAATAAGAATTATTATATAATTAGGGTTTCATGTGGACTTAGATACCAACCATATTAAAATTTTAATTTAACTTAATAAAATAAAACTATGTAAAACAAATATGAATAATAATGTAAGCGACAGGGATTTGTCTCTAAATCTTTGTGCGGCAAAAATTAGCGACAATTTCTTTTTTCATCACAAATTCTTCATTATTGTAACATGATTTTTTCTATTTATTTTGTGATGTAGCCATAAATCCGTAGTTTATTCCATTGTTATGCTGGTACGAAATGTCATTAAACTTATTATTATTAATTTATCAAAACTAAAATGCACCAACAAGACCGTAATGTTTATCAAGATATGAGTTATTTAAAATTGAATTCTTAGATATATGAAATTACTTTTAATTACTTATTAGAAATAATTAAGGACTATTTACATAATATCTCTACAAACATTAAAGTCTTCCATATGAGTACTTTCTTTGAAAATGAGCGATTACTAGAAATTATTTGAAAAAAATAACGTACCGAACATACATAAATATTTTTACAATCATCAATAAATATTTTATTTTACATTTAAAATTACATAATTAACACACAAAAATAACAAGTTACAATAAAATAAATATGAAACGGTAAGTTTTAAGGTTACAAGTAGACATACAAATGATGTATAGTTAAAGATTACCCTTTTTTCAGTTTATTCCATTTATTTGAATGTTAATTGATTCTTGGGAAAATCCCCAAAAATATCCCAAAACTATTCGAAATAGATCAGAATGACCCTCCATTACGTTTTAGGCTCAAAGAAGCCCTTGATCGATGTTACGTTTTTAGCTCAAATATACTCTTCCTACTGACGGTTGTTCCAATACAAGATAAAAGGAACCAATTTTGCCCTTGTTCTTTTATTTTTTATTTTTTATTTTTTGGAGGAGAGGAGAGAGTGGGGCTGAATGTCTGAGAAATATAACAATAACATAAAAAATAAGTAGTATAAGCACTTCTAGTTTTAATAAATATGTAGTATAGTTATTCACATATCACTCATATCCACCTGTTGCGAGGCAAAAATTGTCACTGTTCATCTTCAACTAAAATTACACTTTAGAGCTGATAACTGTTTCACAAGAGTACTGGTTTGGTTATAAGATATTTAATACTGTTATACAAAATAAAAAATGGTATGTCTGTTTCATCAGCATGCAAGGGTTGCACCTTATTCACATTCAGTTGTCCATGTTTCCTAAAAAATATATAATTCTTTCTTTAAAAAATGCAAGGACATTTAAAAAGGAAATTTATGATTTTCTTCATATGTATCTGGTCTTCAATTTTTTCCCCTCAATTTGCTAGTCTTTAATTTTTGTTCTTCGCTTAAAAAGGTGAGCAAAATATCTCGAGTTCTAAAGTTTGAAACCCGCAGAGTAAAAAAAAAATAATAATAAGCAAGGCATAGGTTTCTATGAATCTATGCCTATTCGAACGGGTTACATAGAACCTATGCCGGAGACGGCATACTTTGCCTTAAGCATAACAAAAAGTTTTGCCTTGCGATTTTTTTTTTTTTTAAACTGAGCGAGAGTTCGAACCCAGAATCTCAGGATATTTTCGGCCACCTTTTTAAGCGAATGGCAAAAATTAAAGACCAACAATTTGAGGGGAAAAAATTAAAGACCACCCCAAAAGAAAGACAATCCATGCAAAAATATGTTTAAAAAGTAAAGAACCACAAATGTTAAGACAAGAAGCTAAGGGTGGCATACTGTCATAACACCGAAATAAGAAATCTTGACATTTTGATTTCGATTATGATAGGCCTTTTTTTTTTTTTTAAAAAAAAAAAAAAATGGTATGCGGTTCCTATAGAAAAATACTAAGATATCAAATATCGTCCATACTCAATTACATATACAATTCATACATAATATATTATTATATAGACAATAATTTAAATAATCTAAATATAGTTAATAAATGATTAAAAGTTCTTATGATATTATTATATTTCTCACATATCCACAACCCCCCCCCCCCCCCCGACTTCCCCCCCTAAAGAAATATAATAAATGAGCGACGACAAAATTGTCCATTTGAATAGTTCAAGAGTAAAATTGGTCCCTTTTCTCTTGTTTTGGAACAATATTCCCTCCATTCCATATTAAGTGACTTTTTAGGCTTTTTATTTTGTTTCAAAATAAGTGACACTTTAGGATTTCAAGAAGAAATTAATCTTATTCTTCCAAACTTATCCTTATTTATAATCAAGAATCATTAAATAACTTTTCTTTTTCTAAGCATTAATTAGGGGTAAGTTAGTAAAAATACTCATAATTTTCTAGGAGTAAGTAATTTTTTAAAGGGTCTGTATACCAGAAAACCGGATATATGTAAGACCGGTGAGACTGGGGGCCGAGGGTAGGACCAAATGAGCACGAGTATGATCGGTATTTTCTTTAGACCGGAGGGATTGCACCAGATATGGCTGATCCGAGAAAAGAGAAGTAAATCTGTTGGTCCGGTGTCTCCGGACCAAACTCAGCGTTGCCATTAGTCCGGTTTCTCCAAGTCAAGTTCCCGTGGCCGATAGTTTGGTTTTTTCATGTCCGAACTGAACATGGCTGTTGGTCCGGTTAAATCCATTTTAATGAATCGCCACGCGTCGAGACCGTTCGTCATTTTCAGACCGACAACCGTACGGTGTCGACCGTACGGTCCTACCTTATCCTTTTTTTAGGTTTCTTTATTCTAAAAGGCTTTGTATTATTATGTAAGGCCCGTAGTAAAACTATAAATAGAGGACATTTCCCTACTTTTAGGGGTTGGCTTTTTGAGATCTAGAACATTGTAATAGAAAATATACATTGAAGCTCTCTCTCTCTCTCTCTCTCTCTCTCTCGTTTTAGCCCGAATCAATGGCATTTTTGGCTTTGTTTATCCATGCAATACAATTAACTTAATCTCCAATATCAACATATAATTTAAAGGCATTAACACATATATTCACATATCCACATTATAGAATACGAACCCATACGTATTCCCTATCAACTCAAAATAGATTAAAGTTTATCCACATATCCTATACCTCACTTATAAATTCAATTGTTACCTAAATTCGGGGTAAAAT
Source organism: Lycium ferocissimum (assembly GCF_029784015.1). NCBI lineage: Eukaryota > Viridiplantae > Streptophyta > Magnoliopsida > Solanales > Solanaceae > Lycium > Lycium ferocissimum. The sequence continues at coordinate 3,508 of NW_026722165.1, read as the reverse complement.
GGCTTACGCGCCACCGTGGGATAGGATAATAGTGATTTTTAATCTTGGTTTACCTCCTACCCGTTAGATTAAGAAATCTTTTGCTAATCTGCGAAAACGGACCAAATTGCAAGTGGACAATCTGTCATGTCAACAACAACGAGATGTGGCCGAAAACGAGGATAGTGGGTTCGGGACCTACCGAGATCCACCGACCCAAATCGTTGATTCGAGGGAAGGCCTCAACCGACGGAGACATCGTGAACCCCGAGAGAATGCCACCCACCGCCCACCGACCCGAAAACTCATAACTCAATTACTTTATCTCGGGCCCCAGGCCGGAAAGCACATGATACTCCAGATGAAATTAACTTACGTTTAATTTTTGAAATGTTGTAGGAATAGGGGATTGCCATAGCCGAACAGGGAATCACGGTCAGCTTCAAGGCAAAAATAATAAGGCGACTCGGAAAGGACAAAGGATATCACCGAACCAAGAAGGGATGAAACGGCGATAGTCGAGAGTAATGGATCGGAAGTAGGTAATCCACCGAAGTTAAGATGCTCGAGACCTTGGCAAAGCGGGTAGATTCAACAGAGAAGAGGGTGGAAACGTATAACTCTCAGGTGGATCAGATCCCGAGGGCTCCGCCGATCCTAAAGGGGCCGAATTCGAAGTGGTACATTCAAAGGCCTTTCCCTCCAAGTGCGGCTTCAAAATTGATCCCGAAAAGGTTTAAGATGCCAGATGTCCAGAAATACGACGGTACAACAGACCCGCAGGAGCATGTGACTTTGTACACGTGTGCCATAAAAGGCAATGATGTCGAAGACGATGAAATTGAGTCCGTTTTGTTGAAAATTTTTGGGGAAACACTATCGAAAGGGGTGCTGACCTGGTATGACCATCTGGCCGAGCATTCAATCACTTCTTTTGAAATGCTCGTAGATACATTCATAAAGGCCCATGCGAGGCTAAAAAGGTGCGGAGGCCGGAAGGCGGACATCTTTTCTCGCATATGCCCAACTGGGATGACGATTACTACGAGAATTTCCAGAACCGTTTCCAAAGTGGAACGGATGGAGCCCCTCCGGTTCGGAGGAATGGGTCGCATGTGCTTTTACCAAAGGGCTTAATCCTCGAAGCTCGACGGCCTCATTCAAACTGAAAGAAAACTTATTAGAATATGAGGCTGTGACCTGGGCAGATATCCATAACAGGTACGAATCAAAGATTCAGGTAGAGGACGACTAGCTCGAGGTCCCCCCGGGACCCGTAAATATGACCAAAAGCTCGAAAGGTCGAGAAAAGCTTACGATTCGAGGTCCGATCATAAAGGACGTATACCTACCATACTCTCATTCGGAAAATTGGGTTTCGGTGTCGGAGAAATCAAGGTTGGCCCTAGTCAATTCTCCGGTCGGGGTGATAAACGGCCGAGCGCCGTCGAACGATCGAGGTCTATCATTTAGAAGCGATGCCGAAGAGTTCGCTAGCAACAAAGACTTACCAAGGATATCGGAGTACAACTTCAGCATCAATAACTCCGATCTCGTCTCAGCCATTAGCCGTATCGCAAAAGCAAGATGGTCGAGTCCACTGAGATCAGACTCGGGTCAACGGGACCCGAGCGTGATGTGTGAGTATCATGGAACCCATGGGCACGGGCGAGGATCCGCCACCAACTAAGGGAGGAGGTGGCTCGGTTACTAAAGAATGGCCACCTTCGAGAATTCCTGAGTGAACGAGCTAAAAGCCACTACAAGGAAAAGGAAATCTCACAAACAGGCCGAACCGGTAGAACCTCAGCATATAATCAATATGATAATCGGAGGTACGGATGCGCCTCGAGGGCCGATGATGAAACGAACAAAGATTTCCGTTATGCGTGAGAAGCGCATCGGGATTACGTACCCAAGGGTTCCATCTCCTTCAGCAATGAGGATGCAGAAGGCATCATTCAACCGCACAATAATGCATTGGTGATTTCTATTCTTATTTTTAAATCACAAGTTAAATGTATTTTGATTGACCCAGGTAGATCGGCCAACATCATCCCAAGTGAAAAAGTGGTTAAACGGCTAAGGCCACTCGGCCAGTATGCCGGTAGCGTAGTACTAGTACTGGTTCAATATGGCAAGCGAAACCACGAAGGGGGAGATTTCTTTGTCGATCAACATTGACGGCACCATTCAACAAATGATGTTTTATGTCATTGAAGGAGATATGAAGTATGATGCTTTGCTTGGTCGACCATGGATTCATAGTAGATGAGGAAGTGCCGACACCACATCGCTTTCGAATTCCCGACCCCGGGAGGGGATAACAACCATCCGAGGTGAACACCCGTACAAGGGAGATGTTCGCGGTCGAGAAAGCACCACTCTTCCCCAAAAAATCGGATCTAAGAGATGATGAATCAGTCCGAGGCAAGGACACCAAATAGCAATGAAAGGGTGTGGGTTCGACGGACGGAAGGGAATGGCGGGGTCGACCGGGGATAAAGAGGATAATTTTGGCGTACCCAGATCATTCGTATTACCGGATGACTCAGATGCTGTTACACCTCGAAAATTTTTTCGTTCATGCACAGTGAATAGACTAACGAAGGGCACGAAGTATACGATGTTTTGAAAAGTATGAAATAGCATTTGATGATCCTAATTAAGATTTCAAAGGCATTCGAGGTAATAGAAGAAAGTTTGCTAAGAAAGGCAAAGCATACGCTATGTATCGGAAAGGATTTATGAGTAATGAATAAATAATGACTTAATGATGTTTTGGGGAAGAGCTATAACTTCCCTTATATTGTTAACGAGGTGTTAAACAAGTGTCAAGAAGGTTCCATAAGGATTGGAGATCAAACGAACGACGGAGATCATTTTAAGGAAATGGGGTTATACGACCGACTTATACGGTCCGTATAATATTATACGGTCCGTATAACATCCAGCAGAGATGATGTTTGCCTGGTGGTGAACCACGACCACTTATACGGGCCATGCAATGTTTTACGGACCGTATAAGTGTCCGTGGAAGTCCCGACGGGCTGAGTTAAGTTCAATTATATAAATGTGATCCCACGTCACTAATTTCATTTTCCCACATTTATTCATCTCTCTCAAGGCTTCTAGAGGGTTCCACACACTTCTTCCATAAGAACTCAAGAGAGATTCAAGATCAACTTCATCAAACCAAGAGAGTTAAGTGTAAGAAGCTCACTGTAGTTCATCCAAGTCAAGGAATTCCAATGGAAGTGAACTAGGGTTTTGGTGTAAGAAGAGTATTTACACTCAAGGCTTATTATTCCATTATCTAAGGTGAGTTTTATGGTATTTCCATGTTATTTGAGGTATTGAAAAGTTGAAACACTTGGATTGTAGAAGGAAATAGGAAATGGGTCATGAATGTAAGAATAGTGACATATTGAATAGTAGTTTGGAATGAATCATGATTATTGATATGTTGTGATTGTAAGTATGTTATGAATGACATTTAGAGCATGGGATAAGCATTATTGTTAGAAGG
>NW_026722164.1:0-7649 GCF_029784015.1 Lycium ferocissimum | reverse complement strand
AACTCTAATATGAAACGAATTTCGAAGTTGTCATTGTTGTTGAGCTGAACAATCAAGTGTGAAGATCAATGTCGTTTGTTACACGCATCCCTTTGGATCTTTCTCACCGGTGTCAAACCATATGTCGTCTCTTTTGCCGAGTATCTTGTGTACAACAACAACAACAATAACAAAAACTGAGTATAGTCCCACCACGGGGGTCCGGGGAGGGGTAGGTGTACGCGGACAAACCCCCACCTTCGAAAGTGTGCAGGGCATTGTTTTCGAAACACTCGGCCGTCAAGAGAGAGTGTGTTTAGGAAGACAAGAGAAAACAAGACAAAAGGTCGATAAGCCAAGCATATCGAAAACAATATGATAACACGAATACCAAAAGCGAGAAGTCATGGTGGGAAACATCCAAAGAAAGGAGCATTAACTACTATATATAAATAAAAAAATAATCAAAGTACAACCCCAATATATAAGCAACAATCAAATGCATCAACCAAAAGCAATAAACAAACGAGCGAAACCGCAACTACTATGGTGAAAGAATGGTAAGCCACTCATTTTCTATCCTAATCTAAGTCCTCCACAACCTCCTATCTAAGGTCATGTCCTCGGTGGCGAGCGAAAACCGTGCCATATCCTATCTAATCACCTCTCCCCAATACTTCTTCCCTTTACCCTCCCCGAAACCATCCATAGCCAACCTCTCACACCTCCAAGACCTGGAGCATCTCTCCCTCTCCTCTTCACATGCCCAAAACCATCTCGGCCCTCGCTTCCCGCATCTTTTCCTCCACCGATGCCACTCCCACCTTGTCTCGATATCTTCATTCCTAATTCTATCCCTCCTAGTGTCCACACACATCCACCGCAACATCCGCATTTCCGCGACTTTCATCTTCCGAATGTGACATTTCTTCCGGCCAACACTCCGCTCCGTACAATAGAGCTTCTGCCTAACCACCACTTTGTGCAAACTTGCCTTTAAGTTTTGGAGGCACTTTCTTATCACACAAAGACTCCGGAGGCGAGTCTCCATTTCATCCACCCTGCACCAATACGATGTGAAACATCGTCGTCTATAAGCCCATCTCCCTGTATAATAGACTGCTGAGTATCTTGTGTATGCCCCGCAAATATCTGTTGAGTGAATTGTTGAAAATTTACACCATCGTTGACAAGTATTAGCTTGGTTTCATGATTAACATAATTGTAAAAGGCGGTGTCCCATTTGCACATCAAGGCTATGTAGATGCATTTGGTGTCATTTTTTGTTAAACTTCCCCAGCATAAAGCGGAGATTCACTTGAGAAAAAACCAAAATGAAATGTATTTAAGTTGTTATTTTTGAAAATTTAAGTTTTGCCCTTCCCGGTAGACTTTGTATGTAAAGTCATGAAGTATGCCCGAAATGATACTCTACCATTTTGTAAGGAAAGTTCGCCCTACCAAAGATTCTTTTCAAAAAACTAGAATGTCGTTTCTGCAATGGGCTTATTCCAATGAAATTGCAACAGTTATTTTCATGAAACTGAAAAACCTCCAATTTAAATCAAATCCATGCAACAGTTATTCCAATTTAAAAAATGGACTAATTTATACTTCTATATAAACCAACACAACTTTTGGAAGAAGGAAAAAAAAAAAACACTTTATTTCGAAACCGATATAATCACATACAAAATGAACCAAAATCAACATATTGTACATGTTAATGGTGGCCACTGCAAGCATGAACATGCCCATCTTCATAACCAAATCCATCCCTAATATTGCAAATTTGCAAATTACTCAAGAAATTATTGATATCAAAAGAGACATAGATTTTACGAGGGCTCTTTACAAGGTTTGGGCCTCTAAGTAGAGAAAATGATGATCTGTGAAGAGAATTATGATTTGTAAGGCAGAGGTTATTCTAGCACACTGGTCAAATTGACGATAGAGCAATTTGAAATGGGCACACATGAAATTAGAACTGATGATTGTAGTTTGGTACTTATGAAGTTAAGATTTTATGTTTTATATATATATATATATATATATATATATATATATATATATATATATATATATATATATATATATATATATTTAAATGTATGTTAATGAAGTCTAAGTTTTTTAGGTTTGTAGAATTTTACTTTAATGGCTTCTAAATGTAAGTATTGCCTTCCAAGCATACTTGTTCGAAGTTTGTTCGTAACTTTGCCTGGTGATTTACATGATACTCTACTACTTTGTAAATTGTACTTTTGCCTCTCCAAAGATAAGTACTTTTTGTTTTGCTTATCATAATGAATCGTTTTTGGTTAAAAAAAAAAAAAAATGAAAACCTCATCTACCTTCATCCAATTTAAATCAAATGCACAATGCAAATAGCTATTCCAATTAGAGGATTGACGAACCGGACTAATTTATACTTATATAAACCAGAACTTTTGCCTTCTCCGCATACTTGTTCGGAAGTTTGTTCGTAATATTGCCTAGAATGGCATACTATACTCTTTTGTAAATTGAACTTTTGCCTCCTCCGCATAAGCACTTTTTGTTTTGGATGATGATACGCAAGAATCGTTTTTGGTTAAAAAAAAAAAAAAAATGGAAACCTCCTCTACCTTCATCCAATTTAAATCAAATGCTTATCAGTCATTATTCCAATTATATGATTGTGTAACCGGACTAATTTATACTTCTATATAAACTTAACTTTTGCCTTCTACGTACTTGTTATGAAATTGTTCGAACATTGAATTCGATACTATACTCTTTTTTGTAAATTGAACTTTTGCCTCCTCCGCATAAGCACTTTTTGTTTTTCGATGATAATGCTATTTTTGGTTAAAAAAAATAAAATGAAAACCTCCTCTACCTTCATCTAATTTAAATCAAATGCCCGCAATGCTTATTCCACTTAGAGGATTGACGAATCGTTTATACTTCTATATAAACTTAAACTTTTGCCTTCTCCGCATACTTGTTATGAAATTGTTCGTGAACTTTGCCGCTAACGGCATACTCTACTCTTTGTAAATTGAACTTTTGCCTCCTCCGATACTTGTTCTAAATTTGTACACGCTTGCCTTAATTCAAGTTTAAATCGATAAGCATTGTCTGATTTAAATTGAATTTACTATAATTACAATTTCAAGTAAATAAGCATTGTATACTAATTTAATTAACGTATAAAGTAATTAAAATCTGAACAAAGCAATAAATCCAATCAATTATATTTTCTTGATTAATTTTATCATGCGCAATGTTCAATCAGTCAGATGTCATCTTGTTTCTTAATAATCGTGTCGTAGAAGATGATTTTTTTTTAAATATTAACAATCTAAACTCAATAAAATCGTTAAATTGAGTTGAATTAAGATTTGTACCTTTTACCGATGTTGTAGCAAAGAAAATCAATTGAGAAATGCTTAAAACAACGATTTGAATAATGTGAAAAATTAGGGAAAACGAAGTTTTGTTAACGATATGAAAGAAGGGAAGGATTTGAATAAGGGTAGATTTGAATAACGATTTTTTTTTTGTATGTAACGGTTAGGGGTAGTAATGTCTTTTTACTATGTTGCTTTTGCTCGGAAGGGCAATAATTAAAGACCACCATTTTGAGTGGCAAAATCTAAAGACCAGCCCAAAAGAGGGGCATTCGCGCCAATTGCCCAAGAAATTCATAATCTAAATTCCGGACTCTCGGAAACAAAAGTGAGTAACTCATTTTTATGCATTCTATAAGTTTCCAATCAAAACTGCTCATATTTAGTTTACTTTTATGTGATATCGTCTCCTAATTAATGGCTAAAAAGATTATATATGTTGGCAAAGTTAGGACCTCCCAGGCCCCAGACCCTCATCCTTGAACCTCTGCTAGACTATGTAACATCCAAAAACAAGTTCATCCTATCCCTTGAAAAGTTCTTTAATTTATCATGGTCCTGATATCTAAATAAACCTGATATTTGAACGCAGATTTTTGTCCAGTTCATAAACGGAGTGGCGCGTTAACGGTCTTGAGCTCATGTCTTGATTCGCGAGTGCTCTAGAGAAAAGCTCAATACGTAGAGGCCTCATAACCACACTCAAATAGGTAAATTCTTCAAGGATATGTGTACAGGAAGCATATCCCGCATCATTTGCCATGAATTCATTCAGAGCATGTACTCTTCCTAGCTGTTACATCACGTACCTTGATAATTACTCATTCATGAAGGGACTAAGATTTTAAAAAAAAAAAAAAAATTAAAAAAAAAGAAGTTATGGTACTTCTCCAATTACTGGACACTTTGTTGTTACCACATTGCACCTTCGTCCAATCAGTAAGGTTGGGTTGTCACCGTCAGTAATTTAAATTAAGGGCTCTAGTCTCATTCCTTTTGACAATTACAACCTGGTTTATGCAAGTTCTTTCCATTTGTTTATCCACAATATGTCTTGACGAAGTGCACTTCCAATACGGTTACTCTAATTTTAAGTCACTCATAATTGGTTTCTGCCTCAAGCTTGGATGTCTCTTCCGTGGACTTTGCAATAGCAATTCAATAATTTTACAAAAAAAGCAAAAAATTAGAATACGATTTTCAACAATGGTATTATCGATTAAATCTCAAAACATTCTCCAAGTTGTACCATCACATAGAGGGTTAACATATATAAAATTCTGAACTATATATCAAGAAACACATGTTTCTTGAAATATTTTCATTTGGAAGGATGTTTTTAGCATAATGATATCTCTCACATCTAACTTCTTTTAATTTCAACTAAGATAATCATATAATAAGCCCTCGCGTTGCAAAAGCTTAATATCTCATATTTAAACTATTTGAGCGTACACATCAGTTTCATATACATTGCAACAATTATTCAAATGCTAATCGCCACATTTTATATATGTCAACGCATGAATTTCAATATCCATGTTATTATGCATATAGAAGAAAGATCACAAATTAACACTACTAACTAACTACTATGCATAATCCCTTTTGTAACGTTAATATGGCTTGATCACATGCATAATTAAGCATGAAGCAGATTCATTCAAAAAGAGAATATTTATATCGTACTTTAATTGGTGTCAACATGGAATGAAACACTCAAAAAATAAATATTATGTTCTTCATACAAGTCGCAAGAAAATTTTCAAATTTTGTAAGATTTTAAAGTTTTAATAAATTTCAGAATCGTGTCTACACGGAAATATCATTTTTATGACCTCAAAATGCCATAATAATTTTCGAGTATAGATATGTGTCTTTACAAAAATGTCCATGTAGAAAGTTTAATTTTCTGTGAATATAATTAAGCCAGACTCGTTGTGTGTATAATTGAGTCAACTGCACTTCTTTGATTAATGAAAACCCACTAAAAGAAAAAAAGACATTATGTCTTGATAAAGTGCCAACGATGTAAACATCTAAAAATGCCTTAGTTTTCACTTGGGTATACTTTTGCACTTTAATTTTCTGAACCACAAAGGTTCCATAAACACGAGAGAGAAATTAGTTTAGCGGTAGGTACTTACACATGGTCGCAAAAATAACGCCCAAATATTTCTTTACGAACAATTTATTCACACCGCTTTACTTTCCAAAAGTAAACTAGACATAATATCATGTGTACCATATGTACACCGAATAATTTGCATTTTGAAAAACAGATAAAAATATATTCCTAATCATGACATGCATGTATAACACGATATAAGTTAATCTTGAGATACTCGTGTTTATGAAATGGCTACTGAGAGAAGTTGGAGTACTCCATCAAAAGAAAATATAGAGAATAATAACATATAAATAATAAGTTCAGAAAATAGAACCCGATTATATTATACGGAGTAACTTTCTTCTTCGCTTAGACCGTTTGTGGCATACTGACACTCCGTTTTCAATGTCCATTCACTTGATTTAAGTTTTTCAGCGGATCTGTAGTGCTCACAAACATAGTGGCAGACACGTCCAATGCCCAATATTTTGGCGACGCTAAAGAGTCTTGCCTCTGAAGATCAGTACTCCCAAATTTTCCACAAAAACAGAAAAAATATTTTAAAAAAATAAAGAGAAACAGAAGCACCTGGCAGAAAACTTATATAAGCACTGAATACAAAAATATTGTCCCAAGGTATACTTGAAGGAATTTCATCTTGGTCAAATGAAAGGATCAATTTCGTGCAACTTTTTTTTTCTCCGCAAGGAGACAAGCATGGAAAAAATTACATATATATCCAGAAATTTACCAAACGTGGTCAGAAGGAAAAGTCACTTTTTAAAGACCAGATGTATAAGGCAGAGAGTTGACCATACAACTATTGTTCTTCCTTCAAAGTTGAAGCATGGAAAAGACAATTTTCATGGATCAAACTTTATTCATAAATTAATTTTGTGAGATAGCAAATTCTGTTAAATGAAACTGTTGCAGAATTAATAACCACGTAGAGAATAAGTTTTTTACGCGATGAAGTATTTCCTTAATTTGCCAACAAATATTAAATTTCCTTAAGTTATGTTCTTCTCAATTATCATCTCCTCTTAACTAAAAGTTAGAAGTCTACTCTGAAATTGTTAATAAAATATTAGAGATGATCACTTTAAAAAGAATAAATAACAGACAAACAAAATATGGTAATATTAATAAAGATAGAACAGAGTTGAACTTGAAAAACCCGATTCAAGGCACGCTATGTGCGAGGGCGGAGCGATTCAAAGTCATTGTGGGTTGGGGTAATTCTTTAAAGCTACTGGGTTCTTAATTAATAATGTGTACATATTTGGCAAAATTTTTAATACAAATACGTGATTCTGGACAAAGTTTGCCAGTCTACTAACCCACACTGTATATCCGCCCGCCTGGCTATGTATGACGCTGTCCTCATAGAAGCAATTACATTCCCTAACAGAATATGTTCTAGCCTTTACATATGTAGGTCATAACCTTAATCGCATTGTTTAATTACTTGAAATAAAGAGAATCCATTTTCTTAAAAAGTTGGTAATAATTTATAGCTCATAAAGTGGAAACTTCATTGAATAATACTCTAGTTTAAGCAACGTCTAAAGCATAAACTATAAGTTACGACAGAAGCTAGTACTCTACCGTGTTAAAACCAAAGGAGAGTAGTTTCGTAAGCATTTTGTTAAATAAATAATGCACGATTAAGAATATATTTTTTTTGGGCCAGTATTTTCAGTTGGTAACATGAGAGAAAGAAAAGAATTTAAATACAATCTGGAAACTAATCAATGAACATTAGGGAATACCTCCAGAACTTCCAAGTTTCCCCAATCACCAAAACGGGTAAGAACATTAGGGAATAGTAATAGGTAAAGAAATGAGATCGCGACTTAAATAGCACAAAAAAAAAAAAGTTGAACCAAACTAGTACCAAAAAAAAAAAAGAGAACATAAGTAGTATTCGCGCACGAAATTCGTGCGTGGAAAGGATTAAACTCCGCAAAAACGCTTTATGCCTTTCACGTACTTAATTTTTGTGCGAGAGACTAAAAAAAAAAAAAAAAGAACATTAGTAGTCACGCACTAATTTTGTGCGTTAATGATGGGCCTTTTTTTTTTTTTTTTTTTCCTTTGCGTTACTTTTAATCACGTTTTTTTCCATACTTTGGCAAAGATTAGTCATGTTTTAAAATCCCAAA
>NW_026722163.1:0-7784 GCF_029784015.1 Lycium ferocissimum | reverse complement strand
TTCTCTATAAATGATGAATTGACACGAATCAACTATATTATGATGATTCGATATGGCTTTGTTTGGGTGTCAAATAGGGGCGCCGATCGCGGCAGCGAGTACAGGTCGTGACACGTACTTTCATGCTCTCTCTTTTTTTTTGTTCTTTCTTCCTCCCAAATTTGTTGAATTAAAAGATGACTTCATATATATATATACATCCTCCTTCTTTTATGTATTAAAACTTAAGTCCTGGTATGGTCACCATGTCCCCATACTCTCCTTTTCTAGAATTTTCTTCTTTTTTCTTGATCTTTCTTTTCTTTTCTTTTCTTCTTTTCTTGAAACTCTTTTAACAAAAGATGACTTATTTGTCATCATTTCCATCCTTTTTCTTGAAAATTAATAAAGAGGACCAAGTGTCTTCTTATGTAAGTTTTGACCCCTTCAAGAGTTTTCTTGAACTTTTAGTGAAATTACCATTTTGCCCCTTGACTTTCACAATATTACGATGGGCCATTTTGCCAATTTTCTCTTTTTACCCTTAACCTTTCTCAATATTTCCATACCACCAATGTTCATAAATAATATTCATAACCACTAAATGCATTAGAATAACTCTTTGAAAATAATCTTGTCCTTAACTTGCCACGACCTTCTCGAATTACCCGAATGTATAAAGTACGGGATATAACACTTACATCTAAGACGTGCCAAAAGAAAGAAAGGATAAGCTTTACATACCTAAATGCAACCCTTCTAAGCTAATCAACTTAAAGTCTCGGGCTTCCCAGATCTCACAAACAACGTCGTTAGACACCAAACATTGTAAACGCCAGGAATCCAATTCTAAGGTAGCACTTCATTTACGAAATTTGGGCGGCATTTCCCCTGTAAATTCAACAACCACGAAATTCAACTCGGCCAAAAATCATCAACGACAATACCAACAACCATACTAACAACATCAATAAGTGATCCAAAACGCATTCTAACGTTAGTATCTTTTTTCTACATAATTCGACAACATTCCATTTATATTCAAATTAACCACATATAATCAAACCAACACACGTCACACGTTCAAGTACTAATCCGAGATCATTCAAACAAGATTCAAGAACACTTCAAACAATCCGCACAATATTCAAAACAACACGACGACATCCAACATAACAGAAACCTTCCAACTTGATAGGAACAACAACAACACATTCTTTCTTCCAAATTCATGAACTACGCCCAGTGATCCACGTTAACAACCAAAATACTAAGTAAAATTTGTTCATATCTCTGCCTTACATGACCCCTATCACGGCCACACTCCAACGCACATTATTTCATGAATTTCATCCATTTCCACACAACTTCTGACATGCATAAACCATCCATAACATATGAAAAAGAAGATTAAACCTTACCTTTTTTCACTTAGTTCTTCACTTGGCTAGGGTTGAGAATTGCGAGAATGAATGGTTTGATTGCTCCAACAACTTCTCTCCATGTTGTTATACACCTTCTAAGGAGTTTGAAATGCTTGAAAAAATAATTTTTTTGATCCATTTTCATGAGCATCAATTCGACGTGACCATGGCCAAAACTATACTTCTCTTTTTTCTCCATGTTTCTTCAAATTTCTAGAGTTGAAAAGATGATTAATTAGTCTTGCTTGTCATCACTTGACTACATATATGATTCATCCATGTGTACCATGCCCCACACATGGCTTGGATCAATTAAAATTAGCCAAGCCATGGGTGGGAACCCACACTACTGCACCCACGTTGGCTTGGTTTCATGAAATAATAACTTTTATATTCCGCGCCTTTAAATTTTCCTTAATAATTCCATACCAATAAAATCTCAGCAACTTATGCCTTAAAATAAAATTGAAGGTCAAAAAGTCTCAACCTAAACGTATCTGAGAATAGTCTTGTCCTTAACTTATCATGGTTGGCTAGGATCATCGATATGCGAAATGCGGGATATAACACTACAACAATGTCGTTAGACATCAAACATTAGTTATAAGTACTTAGGAGTTCAATCCTAGGCTAGCGCTTCATTTCGAAATTGGCGACATTTTCCCTATAAATTCAACAACCACGAAATTCAACTAAGCGAAATCTCATCAAACAATACCAATAATCATATTAACAATATCAATGATTAATTCAAAATGCATTCTAACGTTGGCAACATGTACATAATTAGGTAGCATTCCATTTACATTAAATTCGACTACATACAATCAAGCCAACATCAATGCTCACACATTCCGGTACTAATCCGAGAAACCATTCCGACAAGACTCAAGTACACTTCAAACAATCCGCACAATATTCAAAACAACTTGACCAACATACAACATAACTGTTCAAAACCTTCCAATTTCAATAGGAACAACAACAACACATTTCTTTTCTTCAAATTCATGAACTACACCAACAATCCACACGTTAACAACATCCTTCTCATAAATACAAGAAACTATATTAAAATCACATTAGCTTCTAAAAAGCGGACCCACAAATGATTACAACCTCGACTTGAACCATTAAACCTTCGTTTATCATAGAATCTGACAACAACAACTAAAAATACTAAATAAAATTAATTCATTCTTTCTACACAACACAACACATACGACGGCTCAACTTTTGACACCTAGGGTTCCATAAATTTCATCCATTTCTACACACTACACCATGCCACGAACCATCCATAACACGCTAGAAAGAGGAGATTAAATGTTACCTTTACTCTTTAGCTTTCAACTTGGCTAAGGTTTGTAAATTGCAACCACAAACGTTTTGATTGCTCCATAGCAACTCCCGCGTTATTGAGGACCTTCCAATTGGTTGGAATACTAGAAGAAAATTATTTTTTTTGATCAACTTTCTTGGCTCTTGTTCGGCTAGGCCATGGCCGAATATGACTTCTTCTTTTTCTCCAAGGTTCTCCAAGTTTCTAAGGTTGTGAAGATGAATATGATTTGCTTTGTCATCAACCATCTATATATATATATAATACATAGCCTCTCGAGGTGGACACGTACCCCCCCCCCCCCTCGTGGCTTGGATGATTAAATTTGTTTGACCGTGGGTGTAATACCACTAAGCATGTGACCACTTCGCCTTTTCATGAAATAATTTTTTTCCAACTTCCTAATTTTCCTTAATATTTTCATCTGAGTAAAATTCATGACCAACTTGTGCATTAAACAAAATCGGAAAATAGCCTTATCCTTAACCTACTTGTTAGCTTAAAATATTTCAATGCATAAAATACGGGATATAACAAGTATGTCATATCATATGGCGGCACGAGGACCACTTCGTGCCCGGCTATGTGTACCACGAAATAATAGATACCCAAAAAAGTGGCAACGAATGAAATGGAGCTCCGTATGTAGTCCACGAGATATAAAGCTATGGATCCAATCTGTCTCACACTGACCATACTCTGAGCGTGACGCGGCGATCCGCAAATAAAAAGGATGTCGGTACGAAGCATGTCTTGAGTATGTAAAGCATTATCAACATCATTCTAGAAGCATAATAATCAACATATGCAATAGCATAATGATGGCAGGTAGAAGAATCATCGTCATAAACACTTACTTGCTTTTCATAGGGACCTTCTATTTCTAATGCGTGACTGTGTACATACATCCATATCCGTATCCATATTCGCATCTGTACTCATTTATATTTCATGCCCATATTTATATTCATAATCATATTCATATTCGTTTACATATTCATATTCATAGCATACTCCGAATTACATGAAGGATCGGTGTTTCGCATATCCGGCCGCTATGACAAGGTTTCGGTGATTATACATACCTGGCCCTACCTAGGCTCATAGTTATCCGTACCCAACTGCAGTAGTGCGTGCGCAATACGTATCATACCCGGCCATATAAGCTCAGGGTTACATAATAGTCATACATAACATATATACGTAAGAGCTCATAAGCATCTTTGGCATCATTACTATCATCATTTTATTACATTTATCCTTAGAGGATCACTCATTATATAAAGAATTTCATAGAATCGTAACGCAACGAGAATCATGTGCTTTAGTAGCTTTAGAGATAGAATCATTTGGAGGACATCATAGGCTCATGAAAGAATAGATATATGGCCAAAGAACCATGCCTTATTGATTACCCTTACCTACCTTTTCGTTCAACTACTCTATCGCTTGAACATTCTCCTTCAATGCTCATATTTCTACCTTCATTAGAGTTATACTAACATTAGAAAATCGATAGCTTATCATGCTTGACTAAAGCTAGAGAAAATTGGACAATATCTCATTTATTTACACGACTTTCTCCATATCATATATCAACTCCCAAACATCAATAATAACATTCACAACATCATAACAATAGTTTTATTCACCTACATTATCCATATTTCCCAATTTACTTCAAATCATCCATATCCATTGTCATAGCACACTATTACGTTCACTCATATAAAATATCTATCCCATGTTCCAAATGTCATTTATAACATAATCTTAATCACAACATATCAAGACTCATGACTCAATCCAAGCTACTACTCACAAATATCACTATTCTCACATTCTTGACCCATTTTCTATCTCCTTCTACAATCCAAGTCTTTCAACCTCTCAATACCTCAAACAACATGGAAATACCATAAAACTTACCTTATATGGTGTAGGAATGGACCTTTGGTGGAAACACTTCACTTGAGCAAAATCCTAGTTCCACCTCCACTTGAATTTTTTATCTTGATTGAGCTTTAATGAGTTTGTTACACTTGATTCTCTTGGTTTGATGAAGTTGATCATTAATATGTCTTGAATTCTTGTAGGACAGGTGTGGAGAAATATTCTAGAGAGTTTTAGCCAGAAGGGGAGTGAAGAGGAAATGAAATGAAATGAACTTGATCCCCTATTAATAATACTCCATCTGTCCCGACAAACTTCAACGGACCAACATGTCCCGGTCCGTATAAATTTCTGTGACCGTATGTCTAGCCGTAGATTTGGTCCGGTGAGACCGGCCATCTGGGAGCTGAATATACGGCCTAACATACGGCAAGATATTTTATACGGCACGTTATGTTGGGCCGCTAATGCCCGATTTTCCGAACTCGTTCTCGTCGACTCGTTTGATCTCCAATCCTTATGGAACCTTCTTAACACTTGTTTAGCACCTCATTAACAATCTAAGGGAAGCTATAACTCTTCTCCAAAATATCATTAAGTCATCATTAACTTGTTACTCGCAATTCTCTTCCGATACTTAACGTATACCTTGCCTTCCTTGGCAGACTTTCCTCTCTTACCTCGAATGTCTATGAAATCTCAATTAGGGTCATCAAATGCTATTTCTTACTTATTGAAATATTGTATACTTCGTGTCCCCCGCTAGTCTATTCACTCTGCATCAACGGAGAATTTTTTCAAGGTGTAACAGCTACCATGGCTTGAGCAAACCTGCCCAAGGAATTAAAGCGAAGACTGTACTCTCGGGCACTCATATTCCCGTGTCGAAGATTCAAGAACTTATTGGCTCAGGACCATCGAACCTCCAGTGGCAGATAATGTCGGAAGAAGGCATCCACAAACTCTTACCATACTGGGGGTGGTGCATTTGCCCCTCTCGAAGATATCCAAGTTTTATACCAATGGACGGCCACATCCCGTAATCTATCGGAAGCTAATTCCACTGACTCAGTATCAGAAGCATGCATTATTCTCAACGTCCTTAGCATCTCATCTATAAAGTCCTGCGGCTCTTCATCCAGACCCGAAAAATTTTGGAGGGTTCGGTCTGCTATACCCCGTATTTTTATACGATGGATTATTAAGTAAGCTAATCGACATAAATCCACGGACAAGATTATTTTTGGATATGAGACAAGGACTTTTAATCCCCGATATTAATCGGCAAACTTGTTTGCAATTTCCATCAGTGTAGAAATATTAATGGAAATTAGGGATTAATTAACCATGATTAAATTATTAAGTGGGGATTAGTGATTAATTATGATTAATTAGCCTAATTAGACCACTAAGTGGGCCCCACAACATATGGATGAATATGATTGGTTCATGGAGGATAATGGGACACGTCAAGGGTTGGACATGTGTCACCACTATGGAGGCATATATAGACCATAAAGATGACTAAGATATTCATTTTCATCCACAAAAATGAAATTCAAGAGAGGAGCTCGGCCATGGCAGACTCACGGCCATGGCTTCAGCCTTGAATGATGTTTTCCATGGCAAATCAAGCCCTAAAGTGTTCTACATAATTGTGTCCAAGTTTTGATTGAAAGAGAAACCACAAACATGCAATACGAATGCTGTTTGTAGGCTCTCGCCATGGCTGATTTTTGGCAAGCTTCCAAACTTGATTCAAATTGATTTTTCAAGGTGTTCTAACTGAATTGGAAGGGAAGATTGTGACGTGAAAGCAATCCATAGGGCAGCAAGAACAAGTATTAATCCAATCACAAGTTCTAGCCAAGTTGAGAAGTCAAGTTGCTAAGGTATGGGCTGATCATGTTCTACATGTTTTAGTAAGGATTTGGGCTTGTTGTAACTTAGTAAATATGAATTGAGTACATGGAATTATGTGTGTTGGTGTTGAATCATTGTTGAAGCGTGAAATTTGTTTTGCAAGGAGATGGAGAATTGATTTTAATTAATGTTTTGGTTGTTGTTGTTATAGATTCTATGATGAGAATAAAAAAGTATTTAATGGTTCAAGTTGGAGTTGTAATTGTTTGTGGGCTGTTGGCAGAAATTAGTATATTGTTAGTATAGTTCTTGCATTTAAATGAATAATGTTGTAATGTGTGGTTGTTGGTATAGATCATGGATTTGGATGAAAAGAATGTGTTATTGTCGTTCTTGTTGAGCTTGGAAGATTAATGGTAATTAAGATTATATGTTGTGTTGTGTGTTGGTTGACATCTTAATATAGGTTGAGGCACTATTGGGCAGCATATACGTGTTGTGTTGCGAGTAAACGCTTAAGGTATGTAAAGCCTATCCTTTCTTTCTTTTGGCATGTCCTAGATGTAAGTATGAAATGATATGAGCTTTGGGGTAACTCTATTCATAAGTTAGAGCATGTTTATGATTCTTATTCACTTCTTGATATTAGAATTCTTAATGTAGTCAAGCTACTTGCCCTCAAGTCTTCTATATGATTGGATGGTAAATATATATAAAGTTCCTGTTTAAAAGATTCTCAACGAATAATGTCCTTAACTCTCATAAGCTATCTCGTATTAATTTGATACGTATACTATGATCCCCAGGCTTTTATTTGATATAGTTCATAATGACTTTTTAAAAGTGCGGCTATGATCACATCACGATACTCGAGCGTTGATTTGTCTACTTATCTATTGAGTCCTAAAAGATGATTTATGTCATAGTAGTTTCATTACTCGCTCGTGCATACCGTTGTTACGTCTTTCACCGCAGTCCCGGGCCGGGTATGTTATCGTGCACGGTTTCATCTTTTGCATTGTTCACCGCGTCCCTCACTAGAGGACCGGGTATGATATATATATATTTATGGTGTTACGTCATATACCCCGTACTTTGTACGTTGGAATATTCTAAGTTGGTTGCGACAAGTTATGGACAAGACTTTTAATTTTCGATTTTGTTGATTTTAATGCATAAGTTGCATATTCATCTTTTTATTGGTATGGAATGTTAAGGGTAAATTTGGAATAAGGAAAATTTGGGGTTAAAAGTGAATTATGGAAAGTTAACATTTCATGGAA
>NW_026722162.1:0-7554 GCF_029784015.1 Lycium ferocissimum | reverse complement strand
GTTGACCCTTTTTCATTGAAAATTGAATTATCTATTTTGTTTTTTTGGAACAAACTTTAAAACATCATAACTTGCCAGCCGGTAATGCTAAAACTTCCGTAGATAGCCCCCTAAGGTCTAGTAATCATTTGGGTCGGCCCTCGGCTCGCCGGGGGGGCCCCCCGAATCTCGGGGCCCCTTACGTTGCCCTTTTGGACTTGGGGCTTGATGACCGGGGTTTTTGGTTATCATTAGGCTACTAAACGATAGATATTTTGACCCATGACCCCTAAACATTTTTGGACACGAAAATAACTTCAAAAGCTCGTAACTTTTGTATACTAATTGTTTAAAAACCCTTATTCATGTTTTTTAGTGTGATACGCCATCGATTTTGAAAGGTGACTTGTTTACTTATTTGTTTAACAGGTTCTCCGACTCCGGCTGGTTAGGTTTTTGCCTCGTTCACGGACCCCGGTTATATTTCGTGCGTTTTATGATATTTTCCCCGGGTGTCGTGTTATGGTTCCCCGCGCTCCTCGCTGAGGGGGTTTCCCTTTTATATTTGGGGTGACGGGGTATGGGATGGTTGGTTGAGTGTTAGGGGGATATGTCGGGTTACGGAGATATGAAACTTTGGTGTGATGGTGGTATGGCGCCATCGCAGGGGGACCATTTTTAAAAACTCGGATTTATTTCAATTACATTTTTGATATTTTGATATCTATCTTTTTCTCTTTTATTGTATTCCTTTTTCTCTCGATATTCTCGCCCCTTTTTCTTGGTCGTTTCATCCCGGTACCCGCTATTTTGGGCCCCCTTGGACATTTTTCCCGAGGGGGAGTGCCCCTTTCACCCGGGGTGATATTTTGGTATATACTATTCGGCATATATATTTATTCGGGGGCGAGGCCCTCGTCATATGTTTTTTTTTCAAGGGGGTTGGATATGATGGGGTTATGGCTCATCGATAGTTAGGGGAGTGTTATATGTTTGGGCGTTTACCGGCCGGCCTATGGCTTTTTGACATATTTTGAGATTTGGGAATTTTGAGACCCGCAAACATGCTATTTCGTTGACTACTATGTGATATGGGGTATTTGTGATTAATTATGATTATGAACCCAATATGCTAATTCGGGTATCGGGACGTATGTGCCCCAATTGGACATTGTACTTTGGGTTTTGTGAAGAATGTGGGACATATTTCAAAAGGGGTGGAAGGGTAGCAGGTTGAGTTCGGGCAAAAAAGGTTTATGGCCCACAAGACCAAATTTTCGTTCATGGGGGGTATTCGCGGCCATGAGCGTAGTGGGCTCATGGGGCAAAACCCGATTGAATATCCCCAAAGGCTCTGTTAACTCCGGGCAAACAAGGGCCCTTTGCCACCATTCAAAACACGCCTTCCCCCCCCCTCGCGAACAAACAAGCTTAGACAAACGCCCTTTTTGGGGCAAGTGTTTTAATCAATCGCTTTTCCCCAAAAAGTTCGGTCGACATTGATGGTTAAAGAGTCCCATCCTGCTTCCCCAAAGGGAAAGAAGCTGGGACAGAGCATGATTGGGAGAATCGAATAGAAGTCAAAATACCGTTCCACCTGAAAAATCCAAGCCTCTAGATCGTCGCCATGAAAGCGAGAAAGGTCATCGTGGCCGACATGACGAGCAGCCATAGGACCATTGAAAGCAGATGTGTGGGATAGGGTCACTTCCCCTGCTCAAGCTTGAGAAGATTCAGACTCAGGACCAGAAAGGCGAGCACTGATAGAGGCCATTGTGACAAAATTTCTTGCATCAATTTGCTCTGGCCATCAAAGGCGGAGCTCAGGTTGGAGACCTTCTAAGAAAGGCATATGTGGGAGTCCTCCAACTGCTGGAGCCGTGTATCTACCATTATAGAAGAGAATGAAAGCACCAATGTAGTGTTTACTACTTTCAACAACACAATATGAAGCAACTTGATTGTATTAAAATAGTTGGAAAGAATTACAATGGAAATATAGCAGAAAAAGATAACGATGTACTAGAAGGGGGTGGGAGGATATAGACGAGGAAGTAGGATGAGAGAAACAGAATACTGCAAATAACTATAGCCTACTCCTAACGTTGCTTTCAGTAATAGATATAATAAACCCTATTCCACTGCTACCAATCTTCGTGTAACACCTGTCCCTTAGCCAGGTTTCCAAACGTAGCCTACAAGTCTCTTGTTGGGTTGTTTTTGCCTAAAACTTCTGCGTAGCCCGTACCGCTATTAGCCCAATTGCACTACTGGGCCGAGTGAGTCTTTGTTCTCTTCGGCACAAAGTCCATTCACAACACCGCTTCACGCTTTGGTGCGGCATAAGTGTAGATTTCGTTCCCCAAAGACATTTAGCTTCAGTATATGTATCATAACATCCTACAAGCTATGCTAGACAAGGGAAAACTTTCAACGCCCAACATAATCTAAAAAAACGATGTAAGTTTAGATTTTGCTCCCTAAAGTTTACATTTAGCTTAAGTATATGTATCACAACACCTTACAAGTTAACAAGGCAAAACTTTTGGCGCTCAGCATAATCTGAAAAAACGACGTAAGTTTAGATTTTGCTCGCCAAAGTTTGCATTTAGCTTTAGCATATGTATCATAAACAATCCCTCCGTCCCAATTTATGTTGCACTTTTCGCTTTTCGCTTTTCGAGAGTCAATTTGACTAAACTTTGAAGCTAAATTGGATCAGATTAACTTAATATTTTAAGATTAATATTTATATATTTGAAACCTAAATGAAAAGTACTATAATTTGCAACTTTTCTCATATCAATTTAGTGAAAAAATACATCTTAAAATGTTGGTAAAAGTTCGTACAATTTGAATCTCGGGAAACGAAAAGTGCCACATAAATTGGGACAGAGGGAGTATGTCGGAAAAGTAAAAAATTTTCAACATTCAACATAATCAGAAAAATATTACACAACTTATGCGCGTAAGCAATTAATTCCTATAAAAGCACCAGTGAAATAAACAAAAATTCTGAAGATAAAAATTTTACGGAACTTATGCCGAACGAATCATGTGTGAATATTTTCACTAAATGAACAATGGGACAAAAATTAAGGAGCAGATACAAGAGGCAAAAATTAAAGACGAGTGCGTTTGAAGGACAATTCGTACAAAAAGATGAACTGTGGTCCCCAACAGAAAAGCCGGGAAATGGGAATAAGATGATTTTAGCACCAAGAAAAGTTTCACCATTGTAGGGGCAAGGGAATAAGATGATTTTACCAACTACACCACCAAGGCCAACAAGTCTTCCCATCAGCAACACTAGTACTGAGCATAGACGCCATATCCTCCAAATCTTGACAAAATGCACTTCCATTTCTCAGCTCAAACAAGTACACGCTTATACTCTCCGTACAACCTCACTAGATCATCCAGACACGCTTTTCCTCTACAGCAGAATTATCCATTTTGCTTCTTTAAATAATGACCTTCATTATACTTTTAAACTCTTCACTTATTTAGATAACCCCAATTCCTTCATTTGGAACACTCTTATCAGAGCTTGTGCTCATAGCAATGATCGTAAAGCTGAAGCCTTTTTACTCTTTCATCGAATGATTACTAGTGTTGAGCCTGATAAGCATACTTTCCCATTTGTGTTGAAAGCTTGTGCTTATCTTTTCGCTCTTTCCCAAGGGAAACAAGCACATGGCTTTGCTTTGAAACTTGGGCTTGCTTCAGATGTGTATGTAAACAACAGTTTGGTTCATTTTTATTCTTCTTGTGGGTGTTTGAAGGATGCTAAGGATGTGTTTGATAAAATGCCTGAGAGAAGTTTGGTTTCTTGGAATGTTATGATTGATGCTCTCGTTCAATCGGGTGAGTTTGAAAATGCGTTGAGAATGTTTTCGGAGATGCAAATGATGTTTGAGCCTGATGGGTATACGATGCAGAGTGTTCTTGATGCTTGTGCCGGTTTGGGCGCGTTGTCATTGGGAATGTGGGCTCATGCTTATATTTTGAGGAATTATGAGAGCTACTTGGATTTTGATTTGCTTGTGAACAATTGTTTGCTTAACATGTATTGCAAATGTGGTTCGTTGCGGATAGCTGTTCAGGTTTTCGAGAGGATGAGTAAACGTGATTTGAATTCTTGGAATGCAATGATATTAGGATTTGCAATGCACGGGGAGGTTGAGGCAGCGTTCCGTTGTTTTAACCAAATGGTTAACAAAAGAGTGATGCCTGACTCAATCACATTTGTTGGTATTTTGAGCGCTTGTAATCATAGAGGCTTGGTTGATGAGGGTCATATATATTTTGATAAAATGGTTCCCGAGTATAAGATTAGGCCTGTTTTAGAGCACTATGGTTGCCTAGTTGACCTTCTGGCACGTGCGGGGTGTATTGATAAAGCTCTTGATGTTGTATCAAACATGCCAATGAAGCCTGATGCTGCAATATGGAGAAGTCTTCTTGATGGATGTTGCAAGAAAAATGCTGAGATACAACTCAGTGAAGAAATGGCTAGGAAAGTAATTGAGTCTGAAGGCAATGACACTAGTGGTGTTTATGTTCTTCTGTCAAGAGTATATGCGACTGCTAACCGGTGGGACGAGGCTGGACTGATTAGGAAATTGATGACCGATAAGGGTATTAAGAAAGATCCAGGCTGTAGTTCAATTGAAATTAATGGCGTTTTCCATGAATTTTTCGCTGGTGATACTTCTCATTTGCATACTAGAGAAATTTATGAGTTTTTGGATGTTATAGAAGAAAGACTCAAGTCAGCGAGGTACGTTCCTGACTTGTCACAAGCATCAATGGTTGATGAACTTGATAATGGGAAGAGACAGTCACTTAAACTGCACAGTGAGAGACTCGCCATTGCTTATGGACTTCTGAAACTAAAACCCGGAACTCCTATACGCATTTTCAAGAATTTGCGTATCTGCAGTGACTGCCACAATGTAACCAAATTAATTTCGGCAGTCTTTGATGTTGAAATTATTGTTAGAGACCGTGTTCGGTTCCATCACTTTAGGAATGGGTCCTGTACTTGCAAAGATTATTGGTGATAATGTAACATTTATAAATCGAATTGCCAAAAAAAAAAATAGAAAAAAAAGAAGCTTGTTCTGATGTAGAAGACCATCGCAGATGATCCTAAATAACACTTGTTCTTTTACCACAAAGTCAGTCTATTCCTCATAAAGCAAGATCATATATCCATTAAGAGTTTTAACTGAATATGAAATCTGGACATACCACGCAAAATCAAATTCTTGCTTTAGCTTTGCTGCCATGTCATGATAGACTCCCCACAAGGCAGTAAGTACTTACATTGTATTGGTATAGATATTAATGAAATGTACTCTATTTGTGAGAATGTAGAAGAATCTATCACACATATATTCATCTATAGGAGATAGCTAAAAGATTCTGTGGAAGTCTTGGCATAGCAGTCACTCTTGTTAAGGAAGGATTGAAGCGAGCCAAATACAATATTTCTGAGCTTCTAGTTCCACCATCTTCAATATTTGTTACACGAAACTCTTTTGCTAGAACTACTACTAGCAATTTTTTTGCTTGTTTGAGAAACTATGGTGCTCTGTATAGCACACTACTACTTGTATTAACTTTTAATGCTTCAATACCTTGACCCGAAAAAAAAAGAAAAAAAAAAAAAGAAGAAGATACATGACAGCACGCAGTAATAATATATTGGGGATGTACTAACAAGCTACAAGCAGAAAATCACGTCGATTATTATAGTCTTGCTAACTTGGGAAGCTCCTGAAAATCATGCAAGTAGTCTAGTGGCGGTGAAAAGACGACAGTAGACCAGACGGGGACTCCACCAGAACACCCGAACAAGGATCTATGCCGACTCCAAGAGTGCTCGCGTGCCTTGTTGCCCTGTTTTTTTATTGGTTTACATGAGTAAACCATCCATGTCTTTCTTGTTCCACTAAAAATTGAAGGACTTTGTTCTATCCAAAATCATCGAGGGGCGGTGAAAAGATGATAGTAGACTGGAACTCCAAGCAGAGATGGAAAAAGATGTCGAGGGGGCTGGAACTCCAACAGAGATAAATTAAGTATAAGTAAGATTAGAACCCGACTTCAATTTTCTTCATTTGGATAAAGCCAATGGAATTCATTTAATCTTATCCTATTTGAGTTCAAATAATAACTAATTTTGATTTTGGAGAAAATTATTCATCTGAAAATCATTCATTCATCCAGGACAGAAAGGAAAGTAGAGGAGGTAAAATCAAGGAAAAGGGAAATAGGAAGTAATCTGAAGATGATCACATGCATAAACTTAAAAAAGATGGTAATAATCAATTAGAGAACCGTAAAAACATGTGAAGGTATGAAACAAAAAAACTTTTATTCATTTATTTTTGGGGAAGGAAGACAAATAAATCAATTAATAGTTAACCCGTCCCCTTTGATTCTACCATTACAGAGAGATTAAATTTAAGCCTTGTATGGAGTTGGGAGGGGCATGCCCTTGACAACACCGCAGAGAGGATGGTTGTCTGGGAGGTTGTACTCATCTCTCAATGATCGGCTTGGGAGAGAACGCTGAAGTACATTTGCTCTCCCAAGTATGTCTTCTCCCACATATCTGACCTCAAGTTCCACATTCCTGCATTGTCAAAGGTCAACATTATTGCTGCCCATGAGTTTGGATACACCTGGATGTTGTTCCTGCTTGTGGCATCCACTAAATTGTAGTTCTTCCTCTTCTCTAGGGTCCACTTCCCGGGCTCAACAGCAATGGCGAAGAAGGAATATCCGTCCAGGTGATAGGTGCGGATGGTCTTCTCGTGGTTCTCGAAGATGATTTCCACAAAGTTACGGTAGGTGGCGTTTTTCACATTTGCGGCAATAGTGAGCTTGCTTGGGTCAGCGGGGGCTTCATCAGCCATGAGATCATACTTGAAGGCCTTATCGGCAGCTCCAAAGTACTCTACAAGCTTCAATGGAGTCTCGCTATCGGTGTGAGAGATACCGTTCAAACCATATCTAAGCTTACCACCTACTTGGCCCTTGGAGTTGACGATCTTGATGGTGCGGGTGATGTTGATCTGTCCATAATGGTAGGAACCTTGAGGGTTGGGTCTGGCAGCACTAGCAGTGAGGTTCCATCTGAAGGAGCGGAACTGGTTCATGGACCAGGCAATGCCTTCAGTGTTGTCTGAGTGGGGATGCTGAAGCTCAGAGGATGCTGGACCCTTGCCATTAACATAACGAATGATGGCCACAGAGGAGAGTTCTTGCTTCAAGAACCTGCTTGAAGCAACCAAGTAATAGTCCTTGGGCTCCTGATTGGCAGTGACCAATACTGAGAGGCACTGACCAACGTGGATGTCCAATCGGAATCGTAGAAGCGTTTTGTACGGTGTGGGATCCTCTAGCTCCACTAATTTCATTGGGTGACCTTGGAACCTCACGTTGACTGATGACCTCATGCCAAGGTTGCAGAACCTGTACCTATAAGTCTTGCCAGCCTCCATGGTAAAAAGTGGCTCTTTTTCCTCGCCAACCTTACGACTTCCCTTTATGATAATGCCA
>NW_026722161.1:0-8062 GCF_029784015.1 Lycium ferocissimum | reverse complement strand
AAAGCTTTAAATTTTCTTCAAGGGTTCGACGTTCGAACACCATTTTACCTTAAAGCACAAGTTATAGGTTCACTTACCGAATGAATAGTGAATAAGTTTAGGTGTCGTTTCCGAGGGGTAGGACTTTTTCCGAGGGTCGGATTTTGACCTACTTGTAACTAGGACATGCAATATAAACGGAGAGTAGGCTTCACATACCTTTTACGCCTTGTTCACGTCTCCAAACTCAAGCTCCAAGTTCGCCAAAATCTACAAATTGGTCATGTTTACCAAACATGATTAGTGCCTTTAGAATTGGATTCTTAAACAACACTTGGCTACCGAAATTTAGGACAAAGACTCTATAAATACTCCACTCCACCAAGTTCAACTTGGCCCATTTCAATCAACAACAATCCGGGAATTCAACCCGCCAAACTAACAACACAATATCAACAACAATATAAGCAACGTCAACAATCGACTCTAAAAACGCATTCTAGCGCAAATAGTCTTATTTCCGAATAATCCAACAACTCCAAATCCAACTTTACACTTATAATCCAATATCAATATGTTCATATTCACATACTAATTTAAGGTCATTCAAACATAAACCAAGAGCATTTCAAGTTATATATCCCATATCCATTAATTCCAACAATTTCCATACAATTCAATACAATTTAATTCACATAATATTCCAACAATACCATCAATATACTACTCACCCAAATCTTCCAATTTATGAAACAACAACAACATTTTTTTCCTTCTTTCAAATTCAAGCACAACAATCCAATTTTCATTCCTCCAAACCATTAAATCTTTATTCTAACATCATAGAACCTACCATAACAACAATTTCCATTCTAATAAAATCGATTCACCACACCAACCACCATCTATACCATTCGGCCAACACCACAATCCATATTTCCATGCATGTTTTTCATGAACTTCCATATTTTCCATACATTACAACAACAATATGACACAACACACATACTACACCTACACGGCCTAGCCACACACACACACACACACTTCCAACACATGAATTTCATCCATTTTCATAATCCACAACATGCATAAACACTCATAACATACAAAGGAGGAATTAAACCTTACCTTTTCCTCAACTATTCACTTGACTCAATTCAACAACTTGTATGAATATGTGTTTTCTTGCTCCACAAACCACTTCAACTTACTAAGAACTCTTCAAGGGATTGTTTGGCTAAGAGGAACAAGTTGAGAATTCTCTTCTTTTTTTTTTCTTTTTTTTTTCTCTTCGGTTTTTCCTTTTTTCTCTCCAAGGCCGAATGGCCAACTTGTTTTCTCCTCTTTCTTTCTTGTTCTATGTTTCTTGAAAACTCTAGGAAATTATAAGATGACTAAGTCATCTTTCCTTTATATATACTTAGTCCCTTCCAATGGAAATTGAACATTTTGTCCCTTGCTTGGCTTGCAATTATTTGGCCACATATTGAAAGTGGGGCCCATGGCCAAGTGGCCCCCTTTCAAGAAAATTCTAGCAAATTTCATCTTTTTCATGAAAAATATTTTTCCTTAGTTCCAAATTTGCCCCTAGCCTTTCTCCGTATTTCCATGAGTCATTTTGCAAATTTACCTTTTTGCCCCTGGCCTTTCTTAATATTCCAACTTTAACATTTTCCATAAGCGACTTGTGTCGCTTGCCTTGACTCACCCGAGGGTACAAAATGCGGAATGTAACAATTGTATCCCGGAATGGTTTTATCTCCAACCTAGCACAATGTGCAAAAAAAAAATTGCGGGATATAACAATAACCCGATCTCAAATCTATCTTGGAAAACCACTTAGAACCTTGTAGCTGATCAAATAAATCATCAATTCTTGGAAGAGGATACCTGTTCTTTATCGTCACCTTATTCAGCTGCCTGTAATCAATACACATTCGTAGGGAGCCATCTTTCTTCTTCACAAATAAGACTGGCGCTCCCCACGGTGATGAACTGGGCCTAATAAACCCCTTCTCAAGCAAATCTTTCAACTGGGCCTTTAACTCTTTCAATTCTGCCGGAGCCATTCGATAAGGAGGAATAGAAATAGGCTCAGTATCCGGCAACACATCAATGGCGAAGTCAATCTCTCTTTCTGGGGGAAGACCTGGAAGTTCATCTGGGAATACATCCGGAAACTCATTCACTACCGGGACAGATTGAAAAGTTGGCGATGTTGCCTCGGTGTCTCGAACTCGGACTAAATGGTAAATATAGCCCTTAGCTATCATCTTCCTTACCTTAAGGTAGAAAATAAACCTACCCCTTGGAGTTGCCGTATTACCTTCCATTCAAGCACGGGCTCTCCCGGAAATTGGAATCGAACTACTTTCAATCGACAATCAACATTAGCATAGCATGAGGCCAACCAATCCATACCCACTATTACATCAAAGTCTAGCATTTCTAGCTCAACTAGATCGGCTTTGGTTTGGCGATCACATATCACAATAACACAATCTTTATACACTTGTTTAGCTATTACAGGATCACCAACCGGAGTAGACACCTCGAAAGGTTTAATTGGCTCGGGTTTCACCCCAATACGATTAGCAACATAGGGGGTAATATATGATAATGTAGAACCCGGATCTATCAATGCATACACATCATGAGAAAACACAGTCAATGTACCTGTAACCACATCTGGAGAGGACTCAAGATCCTGTCGTCCGGCTAAAGCATATAAGCGGTGCTGAGTAGCACCTGAAGTAGATGCTCCCCCTCGGCCTCTACCTCGGCCTGCTGGAGTCTGGGGAGTCTGCCCTGTAGGGCGTGCTGAGGAGGATCCTGCTGCCGATCCTGTGGGCTGAACCCCAACTCTGCCGCTCATCGACGGGCAATCTCTCATCATATGTCCTACCTGCCCACAAGCATAACAAGCGTCTGAACCCTGGCGGCACTGTCCAGAATGTAATCTACCGCACTGGCTGCATCGCGGCACTGGTGGTCTCCTCTGACTATACTCTCCCCCAAACTGTGAACCTGAGGCCCTCGAACTCCCCCCCCGCCCCGAACGATGAAGCGACGTCTTCCGCCCGTAACCTCGGGAGGTGCACGGCCACCGACCGGCCCGAGTGCCTAGAATATGTCTACCTTGATCCCCCTCTATAATCACCGCCTGTGCCTATAGATCTGGCCCTTTTTCTTTGCCCCCTATCAACATCGCGATCACCTCTTTACGGTGGTTGTTGTACCTCAAGGTTTTGGGCATGGGCTTGAATGCGGGAAATGTCCATCCCGTCTTGTAATGAAGCCGTCAAGCAATCCTTAAATAAATGTGGCCCTAAGCCGCTCACAAATCCAGGCACCGATCTCCCATATCGGCCACCATAGTAGGAGCATATCTAGCCAAGGAATTAAATTGAAGGCTATACTCCTGGGCGCTCATGTTACCTTGCTTCAAGTTTAGAAATCTATCCGCTCTAGCTCGGTGGACCTCGGGCGGCAAATAATGACGAAATTTAAAGCCTCAACAAATTCTTGCCACACTGAGAGGCGCATTTTCTTGCCTCGATGCTATCCAATTATTGTACCATAAAATCGCCACGTCTCGGAGTCTATATGATGCTAACTCCACTGATTCGGTCTCCGAAGCATGAATAATCCGTAACGTTCTTAGCATCTCATCAATAAATCCTTGCGGGTCCTCATCCGGCTTTGACCCAAAGAATTTCGGAGGATTTAGACTCATGAAGTCACGGGCTCTAGTACTAGCTGAACGATCACTTGGGCCCACATTTTACCTTTGTGCCTGAGCGGCAACCAACTGCGTCAATAAATTAATAGCTTCGTCACTTGTTGACCAAGTAGCCTGGTGGAGGAACCGGAGGCATGAGCCGGAGCCGAAGCCCTTCTGCTCTTTCGTAATAGGCGGAGTGAGCTGGAGGCACTAGATAAAGCCTCATTATGTGATTCATCCTCATTTACATTCATAGGTGGCTCTCTTCGCCCTCGCTCTTTGTCGTAGTCTTGCCCTTCTGGGCGGCTTTAGCATTTCCTTTTGGCGGCATTTCTGAAATCACAACATACTATTAGGGAGGATTTAAATCTTATACTCAGCTCTATCGCACGATTTCATACGGAGAAAGATGGTCATTTTTCCTAAATGCCCTGTAGCCTCTTGTTTATTAGCGTGGCACGCAATACACCATAAACAAGACTCTACTAGACACGCTCGTAGACACTTCCTAGATCAGAATCGCCGATACTCACTGCCACGACCCGAATACGGCCACGACGGTATCCCAAGCAATCCACCGAACACCGCTCATGCTATTACTTATCGCCTCATTCACACTATATGCTCATAATCATATAAAACTATCATCATAGAAAACACATTTACTTTTATAAGCATAGGCCCTACTATCAAAATAGTGTATATACACGCACATACATATACACGGAGATTCATGGGACCATACTACCCACACCGCGTATCTACGAGCCTCTACTTTCAGCAAGTACTAGACATATACGGACGGACAGACCCCGTCGTGCCCAATCATGAATATATACATATGTACCAAAAGAATAATCTCGTGGCACCTCCAAAAATGGAGTGCTCTCGAGTCACCCGCTAGCTTCCCATGAGTCCGGATCACCTCCTCGTCTACCGTGGGCATGAACACAAATAAATCCGAAGAAAAGGACGCCGAACATTGTACTGAGTATGTAAGGCATAAACAATAATGAGACATCAATGAAATAAGGAGGCATTAGTGAAGAGCAATCTGTAACAAACTGAATCATGGAGGAAATCATACATGCTGGCTTACTTTCATACTCATCATCATATCATATATGCATAAATGTATAAGCTGCCCGACCATACAGCGCGGGTGTGACAATCAATAACATTAGCAATATCATTAGCCTGCTGTGCCTCCCGCGCGTCCGGGGTATCATCTCATGCCATCCACTAGTAGTGTTGCCCATGCCATTTGGCACGGTGTATACGCCGGCCCGCCTCGGCGGGATCGGCCCGCCAACTAGGCGCGGTGTAATATCATCATCATGTCATTATATCATGCTCAACACAATATGCTTATCATAACTCGTCATAGTATGCTTGCCATTATATACTTATTACAATACATGCATAGGGACTCATAGATAGTCATACATTATCGGGGTGACGTAAGGTCGTGGACCCCCGATGTCATTATGAGCATTCATAAGCATTCTGCCTCACCTTGAAGGAACAAGTATAAGGTGAGTGTGTACTATGATCAACGTCACTAGATTGCATACAGAACATCATATCATAGGCTATAACATCTCTAGACTTAAGCTTGCTACCATCATTGTCGCATTCATCTCGTATCTGTTACTTCATATAGTTATTCATGAGCGAAGGCCTTTAACCCACTCCTGAGATAGAATCTCATTGGAGGAGAAAATGCATACATAGGATTCATGCCTTAGAAGGAAAGGATTAGCCTATATACCTTTGTCGTTCAACTATGCTATCGCCCGCTTCGTCCTTCTCTAATGCACTCGTTTATACCTTCAATGGAATTCGTGACGACATTAGCTATGTCATCGGAAAACATACTTACTAAAGCTAGAGAAATTTGGGCAAAGATTTCCTTTGTTTATACTTAATTTGCCATAGATCCGTAACCCCCAACATTCATAACAATGACCACAATATCACTAACAACAATCGTCATCCATTTACATAGATCGCATTTCATAATTTCACCTTAATTCTCCATATTCATGGCTAAAGTTCACTATCGCATTCCTTCGTATCCAATGCTTATTTCATGCTCTAAATATCATTTATAACGTATTTCTAACATCAACATATCCATTTTCATGATTTCATTCAACTACTACTCACTAATGGCACTTTTCACACATTCATGA
Source organism: Lycium ferocissimum (assembly GCF_029784015.1). Taxonomy (NCBI): domain Eukaryota; kingdom Viridiplantae; phylum Streptophyta; class Magnoliopsida; order Solanales; family Solanaceae; genus Lycium; species Lycium ferocissimum. The sequence goes on along the minus strand of NW_026722161.1, from coordinate 2,161 downwards.
CCTTACTATACTTTCTACAATTCATGAGTCTTAACTTATAAATACTTCAATAAACATAAAGATCATGGAACTTACCTGATGGTGAAGGAATAGACCCTTGAGATAATACACCTTTTTAAAATTTAAAAACCCTATTTCCACCTTCTTCTTGGATTTAATGGAGTTTCGCAGTTTGATTCACTCTAATTTTGTTGTTGGACTTTGATTTCTCCATTGATTTCTCATGGATGAAATGTTTGAAACACTCTAGAGGTTTCTGAAGTGGAAGACGAAATAAAATGAAACGAGATAGAAATGAAAAAATGGTCCCTTTATAGGAAAATCAACTTCAAATTCGATTGAAATATACGGACCAACATACGGTCCGTATAAAATCTATCAACCGTATATCGGGACTCATATATTTGGTCCAAGAGGAATATGTCATCTGGCCGGATCTACGCCGACATACGGTCCGTAGGCTGGGGACGGCGCATGTCCGGCCGTATGTTTGCCCAAGCTTTTCCGAGAAGTTGTTTCGTCGACTTTTGATCTCCGATCCTTATGGAACCTTCTTAACCCTTGTTCCTTACTTAAATACCATTCTAAGGGACGTTATAACTCCTCCTCAAAGGGTCATTAAGACATCATTAACTTAATACTCGAAATTCTTAATCGTTACACTCGACTCACGACTCACTTCCCTTGACAACTTTCTTTCCTTAATTCGAATGTCTTTGGAAATTAGGGTCACCAAATACTATTTCTTACATGCCCCAAACCTCGTATACATCATACCCCTCACTCGTCTATTCACTGTACGCTAACGGTGAATTTTTCGAGGTGTAACAATTCATTCTCAGATAAAAGGTCGAGTTCAAGCCCCGCTCCCGCCGGGGGGCGATTACAGCCAGGGGAGACCACTAGTATGGCGATATAGCCAGTGTGGTAAGTTGTATTCTGGTCAGTGTCGCCGAGGTTCAAATGCTTGCTATGCCTGTGGCCAGGTTGGGCATATGATGCGAGATTATCCATCGATGAGTAGTATAGTTTGGGTTCAACCCATAAGATCAGCGGCTGGTTCTTCTTCTGTGCGCCCAATAGGGTAGACTCCCGCATTCCAAAGAAGCCGGCTTAGGAGGGCGAGGGGAGCGTCTTAGTTCAGAGATTCCACTCGTATCAATGATAGATCCGTGGTTCACGCTATCTTAAATTACTCCTTATATCAAGGGTCGTATCAGCGAAACCCGAGCCAATTAAACTTTGGGAGGTATCTACTCAAGCCGGCTGGTGATCCCGTGATAGCTAGACAAGTATACAAGAATCGTAATTGTGATATGTGATCGTCGACTAAAGTTGACCTAGTTGGAGCTGGAAATGCTAGATTTTACGTGACATGGGTATAGGATCAAGTTGGCCTCTTGTTATGCCAATGTCGATTGCCGAATGAAAGTAGTCCGATTTCAGTTTCCGAGAGAGCCCGTGCTTGAATGGAAAGGTAAAACAGTGTCTCCTAGAGGTAGGTTTATTTTCTACTTTAAGGCGAGGAAGATGATAGCTAAAGGCTATATTTATCACCTAGTCCGAGTTCGTGACACCGAAGCAAAGCCGCCGACTTTTCAATCCGTCCCGGTAGTAAATGAATTTCTGAATGTATTCCCAGATGAACTCCCAGGTCTTCCTCCGGAAAGAGAGATCGACTTTGCTATTGATGTGTTGCCGGACACCAAACCTATTTCTATTCCTCCATACCTGTTACACCTCGAAAAAATTTTCGTTGATGTACAGTGAATAGGCTAATGAGAAATATGAAGTACATGAGGTTTTAATAAGTAAGACATAGCAATTGACGATTCCAAATGAGATTTGAAAGACATTTGAGGTTACATAAGAAAGTTGCCAAGAAAAGGCCATGTATACGATAAGTTTCGGAAAGGATATATGAAAGAGTGTTGATGACCGTTACACTCAAAATTTCCCAAGCTGCATACAAGTGACTACATGGGGTACGATGTATATGAGGTTTGGACAAGTAAGAACTAGTACGTGATGATGCTAATTAAGATTTTCAAAGGCATTAGACTTGAGGAAAGGAAGTTGTTAAGAGGAGCGAGACTTGTTAGTGTATCGGACGAGAATCATGAGCAGAGTTAAGATGTCCAAGATGTCCCAAAAAAAAAAG
>NW_026722160.1:0-7937 GCF_029784015.1 Lycium ferocissimum | reverse complement strand
CATATAATCTAGACTCCCATTCCAACACACCTTACACTACCCCCAAAGGCCCCCAGGGTCTATGCTAAGGGGTTTTGGGCCCTTTCCCAAACCCTAATTTCCCATGAATTCCTTGTAACCCCCATCTACAACATGTTCCATCGTTCCAACACAAGAAAGAAAAGAATTCCTTCTTCCCTTCCACCACACGTTCACTGAGCTTCCAAGGGGAAAAACGGATGGTTAATTGTTCCGCCCTTCCCACTTTGGGCGGCCCCCTTGACTTAGTTTTTTTGCCACAAAAACCCAAATTTTTTTTTGAAGATATTTCTTGGACTTGATTTTTGCCCCTCAAACCCGTGGTACTCCTTCTTTCTCTCCTCCTTAATTTCTTGATTTTTTTCTAGAGTATTGTAAGGGAGAAAGATGATAAGTCCTCTTTTTAAATTTACCATAAAAAAATAATTCATGTGGCTTGGCCAACTATGGTGGCCGCCACTCTAGCCCCCAAACTTCAATGATTTTCAATTTTTTTCTTATTTCATTTTTGGTAAATGTTTACTTAATTTTCCAAACCAAGAAAGTCATATACCCCTTAATTAGAATAAGGTCATGATTAAAGAAAATTCCGACTTAGTCCGGAATGGTTTTTCCATAACTTAACATGATTTGCTCATATTATCCCGTTGTTCAAAATACGGGATATAACAGTTTGCATCAAAGAAATATTTTTAGAAGGCTAGTTTTTGGTCTTGTTTTTGGAAATTCTTGGCGAATGGTTGGAGTTTTGCTCTCAATGTTCTTGATTTTTCTAAGGGAGAAGATGATGGAATAAGATGACTTTGTCATCCTTTTAATTTCAAATAATGGCCAACCATGTGGCCATGGCCCCGCTCAAAAGGTGGCCGGCCACATGGCTATATGCTACTCCTCTCTCTTTCTTTCAATAATAGCCAACTTCCACAATTTCCACTTTTGGTCCCGAAGTTTTTTTTTTGATGTTTCCATACCAATAACGTCATACACACTTAGGTCACATGACAAAATCGAAGGTCACACGTCTCGACTTCATATCCCGGAATGGTCTTAATCCTAACTTTTCATAGTTAACCCGAATCGTCCCGTCGTTCAAAATACGGGATGTAACATCCTTCCCCCCTTTGGAACATTCGTCCTCGAATGTTCAACTAGTCTTATAAGGTCGTACAAGGACCTCAGGGAAGATTCCCGTTATTACCATAACACATAGCCGTACCAGCCAATCATACTCTTTCTTTCCTTCTTTTATCTCATTGCTAACTTTAATTCGAACTCTTCTACTGATCCTTTACTTAGATCTCGCCTTTTAGCTTTCCAATCACACATTATACTGCAATCTTAGCCTCTCATCTGCCACCTACATCGGAACTTACAAGATTTCCAAAAAAAAACTTCCCGGGGGGGGGGGGGGGGTCACCCATCTGAATTTGTCTCTCACCCCCAAGACGCTTAACCTCGGAACTCCGATGAAATACGATGCTTTACCCCCAGTATAATTGCGTACACCTCATCGCACGACTTTCATTACATAATCTGGAGTAAATTGAAGCTCTAACAGATTTCCAAACGCTCTCATAACACACTTACTATTCTAACCCTCTCCAACCCTCGACACTAACTTCTCACCTACGGACATTCCTACTTCCCGTTCCAGATATCCAAATTCCCTATGGCAACAGACATACCTTAATCGTCGTTATTTATAAATACCTAATTATCGGTCTTCAGACCCTTACTTGCTGCTATCAAACAACATCCATACAACAAACACACATACATAAAAATATTACAATAAACTCATATACCCGGATCCGCGTTCGGTGCCGCCTGATCCCGCCTACCCGCAAAGCGTATATGCGGTTTGAAGGACGTGGCCGGAACCGGGGACTCCGCCGCGACCTGCGCGGCCTCTGGTGCCGCCGCGCACCTACGACCCATAGGGCGTATAGGCTGAAGAAGATGAGCATGAACGAGGTCGATCGGAGAGGCCGCGCCCGCACCGCCCAAACCAACCCCGGCGACCCCTCATCCGATGGCCCCGACGGCCACAATTAAAACAAGCACCACTAGCCCGAAACACTCTCCCGGGTGTGGCCTCCCACAAAGGGGGCACGGAGGTCCGGGTGGTCTCATGCGACCGGACCCCGCTTGCCCCGAGGACACAAGGCCTAACTCGGTCCGCCGCCGGACGGTCTGAGTCATCAAATCTCTATTAACAGACCGAGTATCCCGGCTGCGGCGAAAATATCCTTCGGATCGATAATCGAGGGGTGCCCGCCACGGAAATCTCCCCCGAATACCCCGCCGATCCGGCCCTCTTGGGCGGCCTCCTATCACGATCTCTCTGACCGCTTTCACGTCGATGCCGGTCTTCCATTCCCTTCGGGCGTGCGCAACCGGGCAATGTCCGTATCGGTCCCGCGCCGCCATCGTCACGCATGCCTATCAATCGAGTAGGCGTCCAACCCTATCACATATCGATGCATGCGGTCGGCCATATCCGCCACTACAGCCAGTGCATACCGGCCGCAGAATCAAATTCCAAGTTATATTCACGAACACTCCGACCCCTCTGTCGTATCTGCAGAAATCTATCAACCCTTGCCCTCCGCAACTCCGGAGACAGAAAGTGACGGAGAAAGGCGGCCGTAAACTCATCCCACGTGGCTGGGGAAGCATCCTCACCCCGGGACAGCTCCCAGGACTCATACCAGTTGGCCGCAACATCTCGTAGTCTGTGCGAGGCTAACTCAACGGACTCGGTCTCGAAGCCCGACCGGGCCCCAATGCACGTCTCATCCCCCGAATGAAGTCATGGGGTCCTCGCCGGGCTTAGACCCGAAAAACTCGGGGGGGGCCACACGTCGAGAAGTCGCGAACCCTCGGCTATCACGCCCGTCGCCATCATCATTGCCTCTTCCGCCCGCGTCCCCGAACCCGACCTCCGCCACCTCGGGCCGTGGTCAATAACTGTACGGCCTCCCCGCCGTCCTATCCCTCCGTACCGGGGAGGGGAGCGGGCCGGGCCGGCCGAGGGGCCTACTCCGTGCCCTCCCCGGGTGGTGGAGTGGCCGAACCCTCCGAATGTAAAATACCGGCCTAGTCCGCGCACGAGCCCGTGTAACCCTCGGGCGCCCGACTAGCCTCGTCTCGCTCGCCTTGCCGCCCGGGGGCCCGTCGTCTTCTTCGGAGGCATCTCTCGAAAAACATAACAACCGATCGAAAAAGAGTCATCCTAATAGCACGCTCTATCGCACGATCTAAGATTCAAAGAAAAGTAACATCCTAGATGTCCTCGTAGCCTCCCGTTTATAGATGTGGTTCACAACACACGATAAACAAGACTCTACGAGACACGGCCTGTAGACATTCCGAGGACAAACCGCTTTGATACCACTTTTGTCACGACCCAACCCCGTAGGCCGTGACTAGTGCCCGAGTTGGGCACCCAAACGCGTTCGTCCAACCCAAATCACACACAGCTGGCTTATGCCGATACAAATATCAAACGCTACTTCAAACACATCTCAAACTCAGACACATATATATATACATATATCGAAAGCCGATAAGGCTATCCGAAGCGCGCCGCCCAAAACATATAATATACAAACACACCGTACGGTAGGCACACAACCCACATATACATCTACGGCCTCTAAACAAACCAACGTAATCATATGACGGGACGGGGCCCCGCCGTACCCCCGAACACACACATATATATATGCAACGAACGAGTATATACCAAGATATAGGCTCCGGATAAAAGGAGCACTCCAACACGAGCGGAATGGGTCTCCTAAATGCATGGACCGCCAAACGCCGTGTCGTGCACAGGATGCATGGCATGAAACGCGACCCCAGAAAGGGGTCGATGCGAAATATGTACCGAGTATGTAAAGCAAAAAATACGAATAAATCGAGTCACACTCGAAACGAAAGTACCGAAGTAAGTACATTTCCAAAATGCCAAATGTTTATTTTCAAAATAGAAAACATGCAAAAGGGCACAGAAAATATGGTCGCCCGCTGTCGATGGCGCCATAACACAAGATAACACCGAAGGTTTCAAATCTCCGTACAACCCCGAACGCAACACATCATCACAACACATCACAAGCCATATCACAAAGATAACTCCATAAACGGAACCCGGCCCTATGGCGAGGTCTCGGGAACCGTAACACGATAACACCGAAATATACCATAGTGCGCACGACAACAAAACCGCCCGGAACCGCGAACGATATACCAACAACCGCACGAGCGGTCGTGAGTAACCATATGCATAAAATCATTATCATAGGTTCAAAAAGTAAGTAAAATAACCATACTTGGGGATCGGGAAAATCGTCATACCAAACTCTCTCAAACGTCATCAGAAAAGTGCAAAAGAAGGTCGCGGGACCCACGGACGAGCGTCAACCCGAGCCGGGCCCGCCTATGGAAATCATACTCATCACACGTCATACAACCTCTCACGACGATATCGAGGCAATCCGAGCCCTTAGTCGAAAGTTATGAGCGTTCGTAGTTTCAACATCGTTAAAATAAAACTCTTTTGAAAACCAAGTTTTTATGCAACTTTAAAATCAATTTTTCCAACAACATCAAAACCAATATTTTCTCACATCAACATACGAGTACCAAAAGACAAACGCGAACCATAGACATGCTCGGATTATGAGAATGGAATTTCCTCGAGGCTAGTATCGTAGCCTATATTGAACTAAGACATGCCAAAAGAAAGAAGGTTAAGCTTTACATACCTCGCTTGCACACAACGCTAATCCAACCAAACTTATATCTCGAACTCCCAAGATCTACATGACATCAACAAATACCAACGTCAACCAAGCATTTAGAAGTTCATTTCCACTAACACATAATCCTACGGAAAATTGGGCAAGACTTCCTTTATAAATGGACCAACCCCGAGAATTCAACTCGGCCAAATTCAACAACACAACAAACCAACAATCATTCCAACAATATCCACAATCAATTCGAAACACATTCGAACATTAAAAATCCTTCTCCACACATTCCAACAATATTCCAATTATGCTTACTACAACTACATACTTACAAACCAACATGAAATCAAACTAACGCATATTCAATTATCAATCCAAAACCATTCAAACAACATTCAAGAATTCTTTAAATAATTCATACAATATTTCCAACAACCCGACAAATGCTCCAAGTCACCCGAAATTATCCCTTAACCCGAGAACATATCCATAACACATTCCTTATTTTTCAAACCATGATTTACTCCAACAATCCATTCTCTAACCATAACATTTCCATAAACATAAAGATTACACTAAATGCACCAAATCTTCTAAATCAGCCCATAACACCTACAACACCAATTTGAATCATCAAACTCTCACTTTCAACATAAAATTCACATAACAACAACAACCAAAACTCTAAGAAAATTGATTCATTTCTTGGCACACATGAAGGGCCTTGTTCGGCCAACCTCACCCATCTTTATACTTCATGATTTCCATTCATTTCAACACTCCACAATAACCAAACATGCTACATAAACTTAGTTCATCACTTATAACATAGCACACACATGCACGGCCAACACACACACACGGCCTCAACTTCAAATTGCCATATCTCATGAATTTCATCCATATTAACATACAACAACACACATAAACCTTCCATAACTCATAAAACAAGGTTAGAATTTACCTTTCTTCACAAATCCTCAACTTGTCCAAAGTTGGCCAAGGATGAAAACGAACGATCCAACGCTTGAAACAACACCTCCACGTTACTAAGCACCCTCAAATTAGTAGGTTTGCATCAAAGAAATATTTTTTAGAAGGCTAGTTTTTGGTCTTGTTTTTGGAAATTCTTGGCCGAATGGTTGGAGTTTTTGCTCTCCAATGTTCTTGATTTTTCTAAGGGAGAAGATGATGGAATAAGATGACTTTGTCATCTTTTTAATTTCAAATAATGGCCAACCATGTGGCCATGGCCCACTCAAAGGTGGCCGGCCACATGGCTATATGCTACTCCCTCTCTTTCTTTCAATAATAGCCAACTTCCACAATTTCCACTTTTGGTCCCGAAGTTTCTTTGATGTTTCCATACCAATAACGTCATACACACTTAGGTCACATGACAAAATCGAAGGTCACACGTCTCGACTTCATATCCCGGAATGGTCTTAATCCTAACTTTTCATAGTTAACCCGAATCGTCCCGTCGTTCAAAATACGGATGTAAATAATGCCAAGGGGTGGGGCCGCGCTGCTGTCGCCGCTACTATGCCCCTACGATGGTGACGGGGTGGCGAATTGACCGACGGGGGTACAACCTCCGGCTCGGTACGGGCACGGAGCCTCCCAGTCATCCGGGCCGGCTAATCTCTCCGTCACTTTGTGGATTTGCCCTTCCGGGCCTGCCGCCTTTTCTCGGAGGCATCACCGAAAACATAACAATTCGTTAGAAAGGGATCATCCCGATAACACGGCTATCGCACGATCTAAGATCGAAAGAAGGGTAGTATCCTAAATGTCTCGTAGCCTCTCGTTTATAGATGGTGCACAACACACCGATAAATGACTCTACTTAGACACGGCTCCGTAGACATTCGGGACGAACCGCTCGATACCACTTTTGTCCACGACCCGCCCCGTAGCCGTGATTAGTGCCCGAGCGGGCACCCGTACCCGGCCTACCACACACTATAGTTTATCACAAAGATATATAATAAGAACTTATACGTACAGAAAGGCACGACGCTGCGCGCACATATATATACACATATCACATATATACAACCTGGGAATATACTAATACAAACACGACCGTACGGCTACCCACAACCCACGTACATGTATACAGTTTCTAAGAGTAATAGCAAGATCATATATGGATTGGGGCCCCGCGTCGCCCCCCGAATAAACATATATATACATAGCAGAAAAAGTCGTACCAAAACGTGGGCTCTGGACAAGTGAGCACTCACGACGACAGTAGAGGTCCTAAATCGGCTCACCGAAATAGTCGTACATGTACGGCGGCATGAAACGCAACCCCCGAAGAAAGGGGGTCAGTACGGAATGTGTACTGAGTATGTAAAGCACGGAGTACAATAAACAAAATCATAACTGAACTGGGGTTTACAGAACAAGCATAGTAATCAGAAAAATCGGAAGACTTGCCTTTGAATCATATATCATGTATGTCCGTGTCATATCATAATGTCATCCTATATGCGTACCGTACCCGGCCCTCTATTGAGGGACTCGGTGAGTGAAATCATATAATCATCACACATAGCCATCATGTAATCATATATATATACACATATATACGCGTGGCCCGCCTTCCAGTGACTCGGTGAAATGTCGTATGCGTACCGTACCCGGCCCTATACGAGGGCTCGGTCGTGCCCGGACCTTTCGGGACTCGGTGCAATATCACATACATGCGGTACCCGGCCCCCTCAATGAGGGACTCCGTGAAGTATCATATACGTACGGACTCCGGCCTCAATGGCGGACTCTGTGAATAATGCTCAAAAGTACGCGCACGAATACATGCCGCCCGGGGACTCGGTGAAAGACATATTAAGCTTGCACGAGCGTAGTAGTGAGGGAACCATATGCATGTAGCAAATAAATAACCCGTACTACTTTAACTCGAGGACCAAATATGTTTACCGACATTCAAAAGTGCATAGCAAGTTTAGTTGATAGAATTAGTAAGTGAAGGTTGTGAACTTCTCATGGTCATTTTACGTGTCAAAATATGTCATCCAACTCAACGGAATAGTCAAAACAAGCTGCCTTTTTTAGTAATTAAGATAATAACCAAAAGCTTTCTTTAAGTTTCGCGAAGTATTAAACGGGGGCATAAGGAAACCTGGGATGCGT
>NW_026722159.1:0-7723 GCF_029784015.1 Lycium ferocissimum | reverse complement strand
TAAAAAAAAAAAAAATTTTCAATAAAAAATAAAATAGTGAAAAATAAGGTATTTAACTCGTTAAGAATTTAGAAGTTCTCGAGTGAATAAAATTAAATAAAGGAGGGACAAAATTGGGTGTCAACATACCCTTCACCCGAACCCTCCTAACTTTCAACAAAAACCTTACTAACTCGTTTCTATCATCCATAGTCATGAACCACACTAATAATCCGCATGTTATCTACATTATATACATAAATATAACAAGCGACGATATAGTCGCATTAGCTTCCAAATCAGCCCACAACATTCCAACGTCAATTTTTTAGTTGTTAAACCTCATTTTCATCGTAAAATGCATAACCATATTAACTAACATGCCACATGAACATTGTTCCATCCCACGACACATCACCTACGCACACGGCCTACATTTCACAACCACAACTACAATCATCAAACTTCCATTTTCAAGATAGAACTCACAACAACAACAACCCAAACACCTAATCAAATAATTGAATCATGATCTTCCTACACACACACACATTCGGCCATGCACACACCCACGGCCACATGCACACTTGTACTTCTTTTTGTGAATTCTACTCCTTTCTACATATTACAACATAAATGAATCCTCCATAACATATAAAAAGGGATTAAATCTTACCTTTTTCCTTCAAATTCACACTTGGCTAAGGTTGTGAAAACGACGAAACGGGCGACCTATCTTCCGAAATAATTACACCACGTTGTAGAGGAACCCTTGAATTGGGCGAATACATGAAGAAAATAATTTTTGGGACGAGATTTCAGCGGGGTATTTTTTTCCCCTCCTTGGCCGAAATGGCCATTTTTTTTTTCTCCTTCATATTTTCTTTGTTCTTTCTCTCATGTTCTTGAATTTTCCAAATGTCAATATGATGAATTCTTTTCATCCATGTGCCATATATTAAGGGGTCATGTGCATGGCACACACCCATGTGCATGGCACATGCCTCTTATATTTTTTTCTTCTTTTTTTTTTTTCATGAACAAATAATTTGCCAATTCCAATTTTTGCCCTTGGCCTTTCGCAATATTTCCTTGAGCCACTTTGTGAATTTCCCCTTTTTACCCCTAGCCTTTCCTCATATTTCCACATCCAAAATTGTCATAACCAACTTATGTACCAAACAAGGTCGAATTATAATCTTGTCCTTAATGTGTCATAATTATCTCAAATTATCCGAACGCGAAAAATACGGGGTATAACATGCTTATCTCAAGTTTTTAAATTAAATTCCTTTAGAATCTGTCAAAATTTGGGTAGCATCTCCCCTATTTATCTTCCTAGCCCGAAATCACAATACCAACAACTAACATGTCACGACCCAAACCGGAGGGCCGTGACTGGCACCCAAGACCCCACTCGGCTGAGTGCCATACTACTTTTCCATCCAGGAGTCATAAATTTTTGTGAACCTTTAATCTACAAAATGACGTTTCCCTCAGGTAACAAAAAAAACTTTTCAAGAAAACTCTTTCATAAAATTAGGGACTTCTCGCTTATTGTTAATTCAAAGCAAACCTTTAGTCACAATAAAATCTTTTAAAAAAAAGTATAAAAACACCTCGACCTATATGGTCGCTTTACACAACTATTGACTCGTCAACGCCTTATCCACAGGACACTGTCTGCAAAAGTCTCTGACATACACAAAATACCATAACATAAGTACTCTGACTCGGCAACACTCCGAACCGAGACGGAGCTCACCAATCCAAATTTCGATAGCTCGGGAACATCTTATAGCCAACGTCTTCTACTCATCTATAAACACCGTGGCATGAAACGCAGCCCCCGAAGAAAGAGGGTCGGTTTAATAGTGTCTTGAGTATGTAAGGCATGAGTAACATCATAATAAGAAGTATAGAGCATAACAAGGGATAAAGATGACCCATACATTCGATTGCCTCTTAATGATACCATACATGCAACTCTAACCTTTTTAAATCCACATGTACATAGAATCTTGGAAAACATTTGAGACATGTCCATGAATGGGTAAAATAAATGCATCAGTACAACTAAAGAAACACATATATCTATCGAAATATCACAAAAAAGGCCACAACGTCACCCCCTGTCAACTGTGCCATATATAATTGCATCATAACAAAGGCCATAGCGCACCCCCTGTCAACTGTTCCATATATACACATCACAAAAAAAGGCCACAGCGCACCCGCTGTCAACTGTGCCATATATATACACATCACAACAAGGGCCACAGCATCACCCCTGTCAACTGGGCCTTACATATATACAAATCACAACAAGGACCACAGCATCACCCCCTGTCAACTGGGCCTTGTAATACACAACAAAGGTCACAAAGGCTACCCCCCGTCAATCGTGACTTATATATACATAAGAATGAAAATGAGTGCAACGCATAATCAAAATGAAACAAAGAGGGACTTTTTAATGTCACAAAATAGACATATACATATATTATGCTCATGGCATGCATAGGAGTTCAAATAAAAACATATCGCTTATCCTGATCTTGAGGAACAATTTATAAGTGAGATTAACAACAATGACGTAAAATCGAGAAAATCATGAAATACATTTCTCCCTTTAATATTGTTGTATCTTCACTTTTCGACCCTAAGTTTAGGCCACAACATGCCGCTACATGATTTTGCAACCATAACTATACGCTGTCCGGACCGAAATTTGAGAATTATACCTGGTTTGGGCTAAAATTTGGTTTGGGGAGTTGGGAAGAACTCTCCAGAATTTTGGAGAGTTTTTGGGGTCCTTAGTGAAGAAAATGGGGGGTTAGCCGCTTTATATAGCGGCCCAGGTTCTGCCTTGACCGATTTAAAAATCCTTCAGCGCGTTCGCGCCGGGTTAGTTTTTTTGGCTGCATGTTCATTCAGTAAAAAGGTCGTAACTCTTGATCTTGCTATCGTGTGAGGACCCATGACATATGGTTGGAAATATCTTTCAATTATCTACAACTTTCATATTTTGTGTTTTTCCAAATTCCAAACTTATAATGGCGTTTTGGCCCCTCCAAGTCAGATCATCTGAAAATGTTTCCTTAAATCGTCCTTTTGAAGGGCTTGTGCCCTTATTTGGCTTAAGGGTCCTTCTTAGGAATTTCTCAACTTTCCATGTACTACTCATATCACTTTTAATATGTTCCTTATAAAACCCCAGCATGTGGTCCCTACTTAGCTTACAGTAATGAGGGATTTCGTCAAGCAACGTACTACCTGATTTACACCATATGGTCTCCAAATATCATACGTATTTATTATTACACTCTTATAATATAACCTTCATCCCTAACCCGGGCCTTAGAATTTCTCAGCGCATTCGCGCCTCGTGGTGGCGCATTCGCGCTGCGTTGGACCTTGGCCCTCTGCGCGTTCGCGCCACTCCCTGGCGCGTTTGCGCGGACCATTTTCCTGGCCTGCCAGCTTGACTGGTAACATCCATATCTCCTTACCCTGATGTCCTATTGAGGAGCGGTTTGTTGGGTTGGAAACTAGACTTCCCGAACTTCACTTTAGGCTTTTGTTTCACTTCAAAGCTCTTAATATACTCAGAGATATTCTTTCTCCTAGTTAGACCAAAAATTTCTGCACCAAACCTTGCCCATCTTTCTTTCAAAGCCCCGGAAGCTTAATCTCCTTAGTTCACTTGTTTTCCAATCCTTCTATAACCTGTTACATGAACTCGAACTCTTATAATTATAAAATGAGCACCTATGATCTTGCATCCTCTCGGCAATAACTCCGATGTCTACAATTGAATAGCTGACACCTAACGAATCTCAACGTGCAGAAACTACGGGGTATAACATTTTTTCCCCTTAAAAACATTCGTCCTCGAATGTTGTAGTTACAACTCCACGACGTTTTTACTGATGTCTTGAAGTGACTACCCTTCTCTTATGCTCCGATCGCCTTATTTTTAACATAGGTTTGGTCAACCTCTTCTCGTTCTCCCTTAGCTCTTTATTGAACTCTTTCATAATGCAATAGCCTTCTATTCTTATGTAACTGAACTAACATTCAATTAACATTCTATTCCTGTCAAGGTGGCTTTGGTTCGCCATGGATATGGCTACTCACCGACTTGCAAGTACTCCCTCTTACTTGTTCTTCATTTCTCCATTAGCGAACAACTCCCTTGCTCGACTATGGCACCTTCCTTGAGTCTCTTTTTCATCAAGTGCCTCTTCTCCACTTGCCACTTTATAGTATTAGCCCGAAAGTCCGTAATGTCCTCTGGGCGGCAACTGTTTCATTTCAAGACTTTTCGTTTCGAGGTACCGTGTCAATATGACCGCATATTTCCCTTCGAATGCCCCTCAAGAACCGTAAATCCTTTGGCACTTTTGCAAACTCGTTTATTTTCTCCCAATTCACATCCTTATTCGTTGTTAGCGCCCTGGGCCCACTTATCAAAATCGATTTTGAACCCTTTACCTTCGTCTTGTGTTCCGTACTACATATTCCATTCTTTTCGTATACTCCGATGTTATTGCATCGTTTATCCAACTCCTAACTTTCAAAGAAAATAATGTCAATTTGCCCTATCGCACTTGCCACTGAACGTCAATACCGTGAAACCAATACCTTTAACATATAACCTCATTGATTATCTTTACTGGCTGACATAACCATACATAAGTTATCATATCTCTTTACTAACACCTTACTTACCAAGTATCCCCAATACTATTCAAACTCGTCCTAATTCTGTAACTGTATACGTCTTCTCTCTCTCTATCAAGCCAGTCCATCTTATCTTTCGCAATCGTTGAGAACCCCCAACCGTGAGGTTCACTGTTATATCCCGCATTTTGTGCGTCGGAATATTTCGAGATCGAGTAAATCGAAGAAAATAAGTTCGACGAAAATTTGATAAATGCAAGTTTAATTTTTAAGTCAACTATGGAGGCGCATATCCCATAGTATATGTGAGTTTAAGGTGTTTTAAAAGCCTCAAAATGAAGTTCGCCGAGTCTAGTTTGTAATGCAACAAACCGTTCATTGATAGGACATCGGAGTAGAGAATTATAGACGTTACAAACCGAACCGTCGACGCAGAAACAGATTCCCGTCATCGCGCAAAGCACGTTTACAAGATCGCTACAAGCATCAGAGTAGCTACAAGAACCGACGTTGCGCTTTTTAAAAGGGACAGAAACTTCATTTTATTTCAGCAAAAAAGCTCCACAAATTTCCAGAAATTTCAGCAAGAAAGAAGAGAAAAAAAAAAAGGAGAAATCTTGAAGCCTTCAACTTTGATTCAAAATTATAATTTGTTTGTATTCCTACTAAGTTCAAGATTCTCTACAAAGTGGTATAAATATCATGGCAAGAAAGAGCTTCTTTTGGCAAGTGGAAAAGTTGGAAAAAGGTAAGAATTTCATGTTTTCTTTCATGTTATGGAAGGTTTATGGACGTTAGAATAAGTGGAATGGTATGGAAATCATGGAATTGTGTTTGTGAGCATGTTAGCCGTGCATGTGTGTGCGGGTGTGTTGTAGCCGTGGAACATAGTAATTGTATGGAGGAAAATTGTTAAAATTGTTAGTATGTTGATTATATTGTTATGGTCTTATGAAATAAATGAGAAGTATGAAGAGTTTGTGTGTGTGAGTACAAAGGAGGCTGCGGTGTGTGTGTGTGTGTATATGTCTAGCCGTGCATGTGCATGGTCGTGTATGGAGCCGTGTGTGTGTAGTGTTGTATAAATGAAATGAGTTGAATTTTATGTTACATTCTAGTTGTAGGTTGGTAGAATTTATATTGGAGATGGAAGTTGAATAAATTGTCACATGGAAATATGTATGCCGTGAGCTATGAAAAGGTTGGAATAAAATGAATTGTCTTGTTTGATAAGTTAGTGTGTTGTGATGATTTTTATAACATGGATAAAGGTTTAATGGGTGGAGTTAGTATTGAATTGAAAGTATGAAGTCGAAATGAGAATCATGGCATCGTTGGAAAGTAAGCATATTCAGGTTGGTTGTTATTGTTGTTGGTACCGTTGTTGGCTTGTTGTTGGTTAGTTTGAGCCGAGTGAATCTCGGGGTGTCCTATTTATGGAGGCGTCAGAATTTCGGTAGTCAAATGCTTAACCAAAGTTGAAATGTTAATCTCTGCATGAATAGTAACTCGGTAAGAGTGACCATTTGCAGATTTTTGGTGAAACGGGAGTCAAGATTGACGAGCGTAAGGCACAACCAAGGTATGTAAAGCTATCCCTCTCCTTCCTTTGGCATGTCCTAGGTGTACTAGTGTTATAGCCCGTATTTCGTACGTTCGGACGTTGTGGGATAATGGTAAGAAATTAAGGTCAAGACTATGTTCAAAAATAATTTTAATGTCCGAGTTGTTAGGAATATTATTTATGGGTATTGGCATTGTGGGGATATTGAGAAAGGCTTAGGGCAAGAAGAGAAATTGTGAAATGGGCCGTGGTAATATTGTGGAAGTCAAGGGGCAAAATGGTAATTTTACAAAGTTCAAGAAAATTCATGAAGGGGCCAGGTGTTGGTCGTGCACTATATGCCTTTATTTTAAGTAATGGAGGCTATTTGTAAATTTTAAAAATGTACAAGCAAAGCTTCTTCAAGAAGACAATTAGTCTTCTTTGATTAAGCTTAAAGAAGAATCAAGAAAAGAAAAGAAAATCAAGAAAAAAGAAGAAAAGTCTAGAAAGGGAGAAAGAGAATACAAGGCCATACTTGAGGAACTTAAGTGCAAATATGAAAAGTGGTGGAGGATGTGCATATATATATATATTCATCTTTTAATTCAAGAAAGAAAGAAAAAAAAAACAAGAAGAGAGGGAGTATAGTAGGCATTCGGCCATGATGAAAAAAATTGGCCATGAGGAATTGATCAAGAAAATTATTTTCTTCTATGTTTTCTACCCTTGGGAAGATGCTAATCATCATGGAGCAATTGTTGAGGCAAGCCAAGCCTTTGTTCATGCAATTCCCACTTAAGTCATGTTGAAGAACTAAGTGAGAAAGGTGAGTTTTAATCCTCTTTTACATGTGTTATGGTGATTGTGAATGTTGTAGTATATGGAAATGGATGAAAAACATGGAAATATGCATGTTGTATGTTAGTGAATATATGTGTTGTGTTGGAGTAAAGTGATGAATTGATATTATCTAGTAATTGATTATTAAGTTATGGATGTTTGGTACATATTGTAGAGTATCGAAACGGATGAAAATTTATGGAAATATGGAAGTTGTGGTTGTGGCCGCGGTGGTGTAGTGGGTGTAGCCGGTGTATGTGTATTGTATGTCTAGAGTGATGAATCAATTTTAATTGATATGTTGATTGTTGTAATGTGTTGAAATGAATGGAAAATTATGGAACCTTGAATGTTGTGTGCAGCCGTGGGGGTCAAGTTTTGAGGGAGTATGATGAACAAATTATATGTAACGCTTGGTCGTTGTTTCTTGTGGATTATGTGTAAAAATAAAGGTTTAATAACTTGTGTTGAAGATGTAGAACCATGTGGGTTGATTTGGAGTTCCATGTGATTTCAATATGTTTTCTTGAATTTATGGAAGTGATGTTGCTAGCAGTATGCGGATTGTTGATACAGTTTATGAAGTTGAAAGAAATAAATGCATTGTTGGTGTTCTTAAGACATTTGAAAGATTTGGGGTTGGAAAGTCTTGAAAATGTTGTGAATTGATAT
>NW_026722158.1:0-7846 GCF_029784015.1 Lycium ferocissimum | reverse complement strand
CTCTCTAGATCATCCCTTAATATCGCTATTTCATTCCAAATTCCTTATTACCATATCCCCATCGACCTCCTGTTTACTATTATTGCTAATTCCGCAATCAACTTATTTTCCCGGGGCAGTCATGCTCACAACTTAGTTAAATCTCATCGTTACTATTTACACGACTTTCTCAAATCATATTCCAAACTTACATCTTATTCTCGTATTATTTCTAGAAAAATTTTGGCAGAGTCTCCTCTGTATTTCTTACCATCCCAAAACCTGCACGCAGGAAATACCAACAGTGCCTCACAATATCATCATATATACACATCATATCATATCGTATTGTATCACGGCCACACGGTATTTCCAATATCCATAACGGTCCGAAAATAATGGACTTACCTTATACACTTAACACGACCACGCGTGTCACACTTTCCTGTCTACTTTCCCTTTTACTTTCCAACTTTACACTTCAATCATACATCAATACCGTACTCAACATACGTCTTTCGTACCTTCGCTTACCTGCGTGCTTGTAACTTCCAATATCGTTAATCACCTTCTTCTGTCACTGCCACCTCTCTGCTGAAGTCAAAGGTCAGTGTCGGGAATCTCATTTCCTATGACTTGGATCTATGGCACGATCTAAGAAGTGAACGAAGAGTAACCACCCTAAATGCCCCGTAACCTCCTGTTTATAAATGTGGCCGGCTTCACACCATAAACAGGACTCTACCGGACACGACTTTGCAGACAACCCCTAGGACGAACTGCTCTGATACCAATTTGTCACACCCTAATTTTCGTTAGGGTGTGATGGGCACCCGACCCTTCCCTAGGGCCGAGCGAACCCTCTGACTCTCGTGGCACTCATAGTCATATTGGGCTCTCATAGCATAACATGAGTACATAATGAAAGCTTTTCAGAAACAACCTGCTTTTCAACTTCACGGAGGTATGATTCCATATGGGTTATTGTTGATAGGCTGACAAAATCAGCCCATTTCCTCCCAGTCCGGACTACGTATTCTGCTGAGGATTATGCCAGGTTATATATTAAGGAGATTGTGAGATTTCACGGAGTTCCCATATCTATCATCTCCGACAGAGGTGCCCAGTTTACAACTAATTTTTGGAGATCATTTCAGGAAGGATTGGGGACACAGGTGAGTCTCGCATCTGACATTTCATCCTCAATCCGACGGACAGGCCGAGCGCACTATTCAGACGCTGGAAGATATGTTGCGGGCCTGTGTTATTGACTTCAGGGGTAGCTGGGATGATCATTTGCCGCTTGTTGAATTTGCTTATAATAACAGCTACCATTCCAGTATCCAGATGGCGCCATATGAGGCCCTGTATGGCAGGAAGTGTAGGTCACCGATTGGCTGGTTTGATGTTGGGGAGACTAAATTAATTGGCCCAGATATGATCCAACAGGCAGTTGATAAGGTGAAGCTTATTCGGGAAAGGTTATTAGCAGCCCAGAGTCGATAGAAATCATATGTCGTCGACATTTAGAGTTTCAGATGGGAGATTGGGTATTCCTGAAAGTGTCACCTATGAAGGGTGTTATGAGATTCGGCAAGAAAGGGAAGCTTAGTCCGAGATATATTGGGCCTTATCAGATTATCCGTAAAGTTGGCAAAGTTGCTTATGAATTAGATCTTGGGCGATTTGGGAGCGATGCACCCGGTATTCCACGTTTCTATGCTTCGTAAAATGCATTGGTGACCCCTCCAGAGTATTTCACACAGATGATATCCGAGGTCACAGAGGAGCTATCTTACGAAGAACAGCCTATAGCCATATTGGATTGTCAGGTAAGAAAGTTGCGGAATAAAGATGTGGCTTCTGTTAAGGTGCTATGGCGGAACAATAACCGGGAGGAAATGACCTGGGAAGCTGAGGAGCAGATGAAGAAGAAGTATCCTCACTTATTTCTAGTGCCTACAGGTAATTTAAATTCCTTACTTGACTGTGTTGATTAATGGCTGAATTGTGTGTGATAGCTATAAAAGAACTCCCCCGAAATTGCTTATAAGACTCCGTAGGTCGAGTTTAACATTCGAGGACGAATGTTCTAAAGGGGGGGAGGATGTTATATCCCGTATTTTGTACATCGGGACAATCCGGGTTGACTACGATAAGTTAGGGGCAAGACCATTCCGGGCTGCAAAGTCGAGACTTTTGACCTCCGATTTTGTTTTGAAACATAAGTTGTTCATGAATTTATTGGTGTGGGACATTTAGGAAAATTTGGGACCAAAAGTGGAATATTTGAAAGTTGGAAATCATGAAAAATAGGCCCTTTGGCCGTGTGGCTTTGAGAATGGCCCCACACATTTGTGGCCAAATTTAATGGTCCAACCCATGTGTGGGTCATGGACACTTGTATAACATATATGTGAGCACAAAAGATGACTAAGTAGTCATCTTTCCCATTCCCACACTTAGAAAAAAAATCAAGAACTTGAAGAGCAACAACAACAACCATTCGGCCAAGTCCCAAAATTTCAAGACCAAGAATTAGCCATCACAAAAATATTTTCTTCAAGCAAATCCACTAATTGGAGGTCCCTCATTAACGTGGAGTTGTTGTTTGGGCCAATAGATCATTCGTTTCATCAATTGCAAACCCTAGCTAGTTGTGAAGTTGAAGGGAAAAGGTAAGATTTAATCTTGTTTTATGTGTTATGAATGATGTGTGTATGTGGTAGTATGTAAATATGGATGAAATTCATGGAAATATTGCATGTGGAAGTGAGCCGTGTGCATGGTGTGTTATGGATTTTATGGTGAAAATGAAAGTTTAATGATTCAAGTTGATGTTGTAATTGTTATGGGCTGATTTGGAGGTTATTGTGCATCTAATGTAATTTTTATATTTATGGGAATGACATTATTAAAGTATGGATTGTTGGTGTAATTTATGAGTTGGGAAAGAGGAGTGTGTTAGGGTTGTGTTCTCGGGTTTGGGACAGATTTCGGGTGAGGACAGATTTCGGGTGAAGTGGGGTATTGTTTGGGATGTTTGAAACATTGTATGAATTGTCTAAAATGTCCTTGAATATTGTTGGTATGGGTTCAGGTTAGTAATTGAATGTATGAGCGATGATGTTGGCTTGAATGTAAGCCGTTGAATTGAATATAATGAATGTTGTTGAATGATGTAAAAGAGGGTTACTAATGTTATATTGCTTTTCGGATTGATTGTTGATGTTGTTAGAATGATTGTTGGTGTTGTTGTTGTTGTTGAATTGGCCGAGTTAAATTCTCGGGGTTGGTCTATTTACAGGGGAAATGCTGCCCAAATTTCTGTAGAATTAAGTGCTAGTTTGGAATTAAATGCCTAAACGTCTATAGCTAATATTTGATATCCGCTGACGTTGTGTAGACCTTGGGGAGCCCGAGACATAGGTTGGGATTAGCTTGAGTTGGATTAGCTTTGAGAGCGGACGAGGTATGTAAAGCTCAACGCTTCCTTCTTTTGACATGCCTTAGTTATAAATAGGCTATGACACGAGCCTCGAGAAAATTCTATTCTCGCAATCCGAGCATGTCTATGACTCTTATTTGTTTCTTGGTATTCATATGCTTGATGTGATGAAATATTGGCCCTTATGTCTTTGGAATAATCGATTTCCAAATGTTGCATAAAAAGTTTTGTTTGTAAAGAGTTCCGTAACTACGAACGACCGTAACTTTCACAGAAAGGCTCGGATTGCTTCGATAGGTTCGTAGGAGATTTTATGGCGTATGATGAGTATGTTTTCCATAGGCGGGCCCGGCTAGGGTCGACACCCGTCCGTGGGTCCCGCGACTTTCCTTTATGTAACTCCGATGACTTTTGAAAGAATTTGGTATGGCTATTATCCCGATTTCCAAGTATGGTCATTTTACTTATCTTTTGAGTCTATGATAATGATTTTATACATATGGTTACTCACGACTCTGCTCGTGCATTCTGTTGTATCTTTCGCCGAGTCCCGGGCCGGTTATGTTGTCGTGCGCACTATGTTATACTCCGGTGTTATGTTGTGTTATGGTTCACCGAGCCCCTCGCTAGAGGGCCGGGTTCCGCTTATATTTGGTGTTATGCTGTGTTATGGCGTTATGATGTGTTATGATGTGTGACGGGGATATGGAGATTTGAAACTTTTACGGTGTTATGCTGTGTTATGGCGCCATCGATGGGCGGGCGACCATATTTTTTGAGCCCTATGCATGATTTGTATTTTGAAAGTAAACAGTTTGATATTTTGGATATGCACTTACTTTCTGTACTTCTGTTTCGATTGTGACTCGTTGTTTACTATATCTTCACTCGCATACTCGGTACATACTCCGTCCGACCCCACTTCGGGGGCGCGTTTCATGCCGCCAGGTACGGACGCACGATTCGGTGATCCGCCGCCTAGGACACCCTTTTTCGTCATTTGGAGTGCTCCCCGCTTATTACGGAGCCTACATTTTGGTATATATTCGTTCGTTGCCTATGTATTTATTTGTTCGGGGGTACGATGGGGCCTGTCCCGTCATATGATTCTGTTTGTCTGTTTAGAGGTCTGTAGACGTATATGTGGGTTGTGCCTATTACGTGTGTGTGTTCGTATGTTATATGTTGCGGCGATCCCGTTCGCCGTGGCGGCCGCAATCGGCTTGCACTTGTATATGTTTTGGGCCGTTGCGCCATTTAATAACCTTACCGCACGATATATATATGTTTGTGTTTGAGATAGTTTGAGATAATTTGAGGCAGTGTCTGACATTTGTATACGCATAAGCCATCTGCCTGTGATTTGGATTAATGAATGTGTTTGGGTGCCCAGCTCGGGCACTAGTCACTGCCTACGGGGCTGGGTCGTGACAGGAAGGATGTTACACCTTGGAAAATTTCGCGTTATCAAGACTGTGGACGGCTTAGTATGAGCTCAGGGGAGAGCAGAGTTACACAAGGATTATGGATGAAAATTATGCTATCTGAGCATAGAACATATATATGACATTTGGAGAGTGTATGGAGTAAATCGGTTAACATGATCCACTCGATGATAGCCCTCGAAACCATGAGTTAAGGTGGGGCCCACATGTCGGGATTTTGTAAAGGATATATTATAAGTGATACAAGTAGTACATGGAAAGTTGAGCAAGTCCTAAGAAGGACCCATAAGCCAAATATGGACATAAGCCCTCCAAAAGGACGATTTAAGGAAACGTTTTCGGATGATTTGACTTGGAGGGGCAAAAACGGCATTATAAGTTTGGAATTTGGAAAAACACTAAGAATAAATGTTATAGATAATCGAAAGAGCTTTTCAACCATAGGTCGTGGGCCCTCACACGATGTCTGAATCAAGAGTTATGGCTATTTTAAGAGCAAGACCCTAAGCTGCCAAATGGCTCCACGGGCCCCACGTGAGAAGGTCGGTGAAACCGACCTAGGAGGGGTATAAATACCCCCATCAACCCCGTTTTTTCAGCATAATAACATTCCAAAGGGTCCTAGAAAATTCTCTACACCTCCCCCAAGCATTATAGTCCGATAAATCAAGAGTTTGACAAGTTTACGCCAAACTAGTCCGTGAAAGGTGATTGCTCTTGCTTCTACTTAAGCTTGGTGTTGGAAAAGGTTGATGTGGCTGAGTTTTTTTTTCAAGTATAAGGTATGCTATTTATCCCATCTTTTATGTTGAGTTTATTTGAAGGCCTAGCAAGCCTTAAGAATGAAACTAGTTATGGAGAAAAGGTCATAGAGTGTTGTATTGTAGTTGTTGTGTTTATGGGTTATTTTGAACGTGTTGTGGCCGTGTGGATGGACTGATTTATGCATACAAAAATGGTATCTAACATTGTTGGCGTGTTGATGAGATTATACTCCTTGATTGGGATAGAAGAAAGTGCATATTGCTGTTGTATGTTGAAAAACGTCGT
Organism: Lycium ferocissimum; assembly: GCF_029784015.1. NCBI lineage: Eukaryota > Viridiplantae > Streptophyta > Magnoliopsida > Solanales > Solanaceae > Lycium > Lycium ferocissimum. Next base: position 1,924 of record NW_026722158.1, on the reverse strand, counting down.
GTGGGATGTTTATGGAATATGTTGGTATGAATAATAGTGTTGTTGATGTTGGTATTATTGTTGTTGTTGATTGGTTGCTGAATCGTAATTTTGGGCTAAGCATATAAACGGGGAGATGCTTTACCGATTTTCGGCAGAATGTAGAGTAGTTTGATTTGAAATTTGGAACAAGTGTGCAATAAAGAGTCTAACGTTAGTGTGAATCCTTTTAAGTGTAGGCTTACGAGCTTGGGCGAATAAGCATAGCTAATAAGAGGTGGAACAGGTATGTAAAGCTTACCCTTTCTTTCTTTTGGCATGTCTTAGATGTAAGTAAGATATGATACGAGCCTTGGGGTAACTCTATTCTTAAGATCCGAGCATGTCTACGATTCTTATTCACTTATTGATGTTAGCATTCCTAATATAGTCGAGCTATAGTCCTTGTGTCTTTTGTGTGATTGGATAGTAAATGTTGCATAAAAAATTTTGTTCCTAAAGGATTCTATGTCGAATAAGGTCCCTAACTTTCATAGAAGGGCTTGGATCGCTTCGATACGTTCGTAGAAGATTCCATAACGAGTAATGCCGTAACTTTCATGGGAGGGCTCGGATTGGTTGATACACGTCTACGATCCCTCAAATTTCTCTTAATGCAGTCCTAATGGTATTTAGAGCGGATTTAATATGACTATCGTTTGATACTCGAGCGTGATTTGTCTACGTATCTATTGAGTCTTAAAAGATGATTTATATGCATATGGTTTCTCACTACTCTGCTCGTGCATGCTGCTAATACTTCTTTCACTGAGTCCCGGGCCAGGACACGCATTCGTGCACAACTCCACTGCATTATTCACCGAGTCTCTCACTAGAGGGCCGGGTACGGTATATATATGATTATTTCACCGAGTCCCCACTAGAGGGCCGGGACACGTTATATGTATATGTATATGTATATGATGATCTTATTTACCGAGCCCCTCCCTAGAGGTCCGGGACACGTTATACATGCATATGTACAGGATAGTTATCTCATGATGTCACTGTTTATGTTTCAAAGGCAAGCCTTATGGTTTTTCGTTCTTGTACTAACTCTCTATACTCCTTATTTCAGTACGATTCTGTTTACTATACTTCATGCTTTACATGCTCAGTACATATTCCATACTGACCCCCTTTCTTCGGGGGCTGCGTTTCATGCCACGCAGGGGTATACAGATGAGTAGAAGATGTTCCAGCTGGATTGGCGAGCTCCATTTCCTTCCGGTCTTCGCCGAGTCGGAGTATCTATGTTATGGTATCTTGGTTTATGTTAGAGACTTTGCGAGACGAGTCACGTATATAGCATGTCGGTCTCGTAAGCGGCTGCGGAAGCCGATGTATCATTATGCATTATGTTACGGATTTCATATGATTACGATTTTACTTGATTTGAGAAAGACGAAAAGCATGTTGTTCTTTGAAAAGCTTCCATTATGCATTCATTTCATGATTTAAGAGTCCAGTAAGATTATGAGTATCACGAGGATCAGCGGGTTCGCTCGTGTCACACCCTAATTTCTGTTAGGGTGTGATGGGCACCCGACCCTTATTTAGGGCCGAGCGAACCCGCTGACTAACCTAATACTCATAACCTCGCTGGCTTTCAAATTATGACACAAATATATACAACAAAAATTTATCAAAGAATAGTATGCTCTTTTTTTTTGTTTTTCTCAAATCAAATAAAATCTTGCAACATATGAAACTTATAACACAACGCATAATAATATACCGGCTTACATAGCCATTTACATAACCGACATCTAATACCCACGACACCGCCCGCAAAGTCTCTAACACGAACATGATACTATCACATAATACTTTGACTAGGCGGCACTCAGGAACCGCTGGAGCTCGCCAATCCGGAACATCTTCCTCGCTAATGTCTTCAACTCAT
>NW_026722157.1:0-7213 GCF_029784015.1 Lycium ferocissimum | reverse complement strand
TATGATAGGTTGGGATACTGTGGCGCCGGGGTGGGGGGGACCACCCTTTTTTCCGGTCCCTAGGGGATTTGGCTATTTTTTATTTTTTTATTTTTATAGTAAGTTTTCATCTCCCCCTTGCTTTATTTGTACCCTCTGTTGTTTTGTTCTTTGTTAGTCTTTTGCTTTTTTTCCCTACCTCCGCCTTTTCGGGGGTTTTATCCCGGCGGGGCCCCCCCGATGAAAGGGGCTCGGGGAGTTTTCCGGGGCGCCCCCCAACCCCCTTGCCCGGGCCCCGGATTATGCATGTTAGGGTTTTGTTTATGTGGAAAATTTGCGGAAAAGGGGGGTTGGGGAAATTTCGTTGTGGGCCCTCCCGACGTGTCGTTCTTTTTTTTTGGTTCCCAAGTTGGGGGTCTGGTTTTTGCTCATTTTTTCCCTAGGGGCGGAGCCGTTTAAAGGTCGAAAGTTTATTCCGAAAAACCCCGGGGTTCGTTTGCTCCGGCAGGGGTCGGTCCCTCACCCGTAAAACCGGGGTGTGACATTGGGGCAAACCCGGGGGGGGCAAACCCAAAAACCCATGATGTAAAATTTCAAGGGTTTAGAAATCCCACGATTTAAAAACCCACCTTTGGTTTGGGCAAACCCCACGGGTTTAGGCAAATCCCACATTGGTTTGGAACCCCATCGATTAATGGTTTTCATATGAGGTCATGATTTTTGGACGTTACGGTATTTTAGTGTGATTTTCGCGGGTGTTTGGATTGTGTATGTGATTTTGACAGCAGGTTCCCGGGGTTTTAATGTCCCTGATGAAAGTTATGATGTTTATGATGTTAGGGAAAGCATTGGGCTTCGATTATTATATTTGTCTTCGGTACCTCGTTGTACGATTTTTGTTTGGGGCAAGACCTTGGTTGGTTATTATGCACGTTGCCCCTTCTTGTTATGATCTCATTTCTGTAGCTATGCTTTTCGCCGGTATTCCCGCCCCCTTTTTTCGGGCGTTTCATGCCCCGCGTCCCCGGAGAGTAGATGATGTTAAGGCGTTCCGGGATTAGCGAGCTCCTTTCCTCCGGGTGTTCGAGCGAAAGCTTTGTATGGTATTCGGGGTTTTTGAATTTGGGACGTTTGTTGTAGAGATGTCCTTTGTAAACGGCTATGTAAGGGGGCATTACGCTTGTGTTATGAATTTCTTGTTTAGATTTGTTAGGGATTCTGATTTTATTTGATTTGAAAAGACGAAAAGTATGTTTTTTTTCCAAAAAATTTCCTTCGCATTTTGACACGTTCTCGCGGGCCCGCAGACGCATTGGCGAGTATTATGAGATCCGCGGTTCGCCCGCCCCAAGTAAGGGTCGGGTGCCCATCATGCCCTATCGGAAATTAGGGTGTGACAAGCGGTATTCATGGATCTTATGAATCGGGTATTCAGACCCTTCTTAGATATGTTCGTGATTGTATTTATCGATGATATTCTGGTCTATTCTCGGTCGAGAAGAAGAGCACGCGGACCATTTGAGGGCTACTTAGGAGTGCCGCGCATCGAAACTTTATGCTAAATTTTCTAAATGTGAATTTTGGGTGACATCGGTGGCATTCTTAGGACATATTATTGGAGGTGGCGGGTATCCGGGTGGATACCCGGAACCGATCGGCCGTGAAGAATCGGGCCCCGACCTACGCACGCCACCGAGGTACGTAGTTTCCTGGGATTGGCTGGTTATTACAGAAGATTTGTGGAGAAATTTGCTTCAATTTCAAAGCGCCTTTAACAAAACTAACTCGGAGGAGCCAAGTTCCGGTGGGACGATGCTTGCGTGAAATCAAGCTTCCGGTTCTTTGAAGAGAAGTTGACTACAGCTCCGGTTCCGACACTTCCCCGAGGGGACCGGACGGGTATGTTATGTGTTGTGATGCTTCTATCGTTGGATTGGGGTGTGTGTTGATGCGACGCGGCGGGGTTATAGCCTATGCTTCCCCGGCCCTCAAAAAGCACGAAAAGAATTATCCCACTCATGATCTCCCAGACGGCCGGCGGTGATCCATGCTCGAAGATATGGAGACATTATTTATATGGCATTCATGTTGATATATCTATCACATCACAAAAAAGCCTCGAATATATCTTTAAGGTAAAGAGCTAAATTTGCGGCAGCGGTGGTTAGAGTTCTCGAAAGATTATGATGTTGATATTCTATACCATCTTGGAAAAGCCAATGTTGTGGCCAGGTCTGCACTCGGCACGTAAATCTGGCCAGCTCTAGCGGACGTGTGCCACCGAAAAAAAAAGAAATGGTTCATGAAATTCATCAGTTTTGTCTTGAGTCCGTTTGGCCGAATACGGGGATACCGGGATTTACGTTCGAGAAGTTCCGAATCTTCTATTCCGGAAGAAATAAAGCGCCGCCAATATAAAGATCTTCGGCATTGCGGTCGGAGAGACACGGCAGACGTGAAGAAGGCTCCGTTCGAGATTACACACGATGAGTGCTATTACACATGAAGGGCCGATTATGTGTACCGAGGTTGCGAGGCTACGACGAGTTGTGTAGGACATTATACCTCCGGTTATTCTTTCATCCGGAGCCACCAAAAATCACGACCTCGATGCCCTCGTACCGGTGGGATGGTACACCAATAATCGTTGCTCGGTGCCCAACCGGCAATTCTCATAAACACAAAATTATCACCTGGAATGTACATGATAATATGGATTCCAAACCATCCCATGAAAGTATGATTCCATTGTTATTGTCGATCGGCTCAAAATCAGCCCATTTCCTCCCAATTCGGTATTCATCCGAGGATTATGCTAGATTATATATTAAGGAGATAGTGAGGCTCCACGGAGTCCCCGTATCTATTATCTCCGACGAGTTTTGCCGATTTACGCAACAAATTTCTAGAGATCATTTCAGGAGGGATTGGGGACCCAGGTAAGTCTTAGTACCGTATTCCATCCTCAGTCTGACGGACAGGCCGAGCGCACTATCCGAGGCAATGACTAAAGATATGTTACGGAGCCGTGTTATCGATTTCACGGCTAGGATGATCACTTTCGCATTGATTGAATTTTCTTATAATAATAGCTACCACTCAAGTATCAGATGGCACCGTACGAGGCTTTATATGGCAGAAATGCAAGTCACCGAATGGCCGGTTCGATGTTGGTGAAACTAAATTAATTGGTCTTTGAGATATGATCCGACAAGCGGTGGACAAAGTGAAGCTTATTCGGCAGTGTTATTACGGCCCGCAGTCGATAGAAATCGTAGCGCATAATCGACGCTTTCGCACTCGGAGTTTCAAAGCCGGGTGATCGGGTATTCCTCGAAGGTATCACCTACGAAAGGCGAGATTTGGTGTTTAGTGAAGCTCTGGCCCAAGATATATTGGGCCTTATCTGTTATCCGTAACAGGCAAAGTTGCTTGGCGAATCGATCTGGCCAAATATCAGAGCAAGGCATCCGTATTCCACGTTTCTATGCTCCGTAAATGAATGCGACCCTTCCGGTAATATTTCGTAGGATGAGGTCCAGTCGACGTGAGGAACTATCCCATGCAAGAAAGTAAACTTGCGTCTATATTGGATCGTCGCATGTTAAGGTTGCGAATGTTGACGTGCCTCTAAGTAAGGTGCCGTGGCGGAATAATAATCGGAGGAAATGACTCGGGAAGTCGGAGGAGGAGATGAGGAGAAGTATCCTCACTTATTTCCGGTGCCCACAGGTAATCTAAACTCCTTACTTAACTATGTTGATTGATAAATGAGTTGTGTGTGATGGCTATAAAAGAACTCCCCCGAATTGTTTGTAAGGCCCGTAAGGTTAGTTTAACATTCGAGGACGAATGTTCTAAAGGGGGGGAGGATGTTACATCCCGTATTTTGAGCAACGGGACCAATATGAGCGAATTATGACAAGTTGGAATAAGACTATTCGGGACATGAAGTCGGGATTTTTAATCACGATTTTGTTTTAAAAATATAAGTGGTGTATGACTTTATTGGCATGAAAGTATTAAGGAAACATTTGGGGCCAAAAAATAAATTAAGGAAACTTGTAAATTATGGAAATTAAGGGCCAAAGTGGCCGGCCATCTTAGTTGTGGGGCTACGGCCACATGAATATTTTTTATATGGCAAATTAAAAGATGACTAAGTCATCTTTCTCTTCATTCTTGCCTATAGAATTTCAAGAAACTTTGAGAGAACAAGGAGAAGCAAGCATTCGGCCATAGCTCCTCAAATTCAAGACCAAGGAATCCCATCAAAAAAATTGATTCTTCTAGCAAAACAACTAATTGGTCCTCGTTAACGTGGAATCGTTGTTTGAATCAACAAGTCATCCGTTTCACTCTTGGAGGCCTTAGTCTAACGTGTGAAGTGAAGAAGAAAAAGGTAAGAATTAATTCTCTTTTATGTGTTGTGAATGGTGTTGGCATGCTATGCGTAGCATGTAAATATGAAAATAAAATACACGAAAATCTATGTGTTGGGAACGAATCCGTGAACATGGAGTATGCATGGCTTGTGGCCGTGTATGAGCAATGTATTGTAGAATGATAGATTAAATTCTATGTAGCATGTGTAGTTGTTGTTGTAGTGTGTTGAAATGAGTGGAATCATTATATGTGTGTGTATGAAGATAGTCGAATGATATAGGCATCCTTGTGTGAGATGGAACGAATTGAATTACTTAGTGTTTTAGTTGTTAATGTCAGGTGAATTCTATAATGAAAATGAGAGTTTAATGATCTAATTTGATGTTGTAATGGTTGCGGACTGTTTTGGGAAGTCATTGTACGTTTAATGTAAAATTTTGTACTTAAGAGAATGACATTGTTAACGTATGAGTTGTTGGAAGTAAGTAATGAATTTGGGAGAAAGGAATATGAATGTGGTTGCTCTCGGGTTGGGGCGAGTTTCGGGGTAAGTTGGAAAAAATGTTTGGGTTGTTTGAAATATTGTATGAATTGCTTAAAGTGTTCTTGTATATGGTTTTAATGGGTTCGGATTAGTAATTGGTATGAGCGTTAATGTTAGTTTGATTATGGTTAGTTGAATATATTGGAATGTCTCTAAGTATGTAGCAAAGTGTGTTTAGTGTTAGAATGCGTTGGAATTGGATATTAATGTTGTAGTTTGGTTGTTGGTGTTGTTGTTGATGAATTTGGGCGAGTTGAAATCTCGTGGTTGGTGTATTCGTGGGAAATGTCAAATTCAGGGAGAATTTGGTGTCCATTTGGAATTGAATGCTTAAATGCTTATAGCCCTAATGTTTAATATATATTGACGTTATGTAGATCTTCGGCGTGCCGAGACTTCCGAGGATTGGATTAGCTTGAGAGCGGACGAGGTATACGAAGCCTAACCTTTCGTTCTCTTTGGCATGTCCTAGTGTTAGCAGCCTATGGAATGAATATCGAGGAAAATCCACTCTTTACGATCCGAGCTGGCGTATGACTTCTTAGTTGCTTCCATAGACTTACCCTCTTAATATGGTCAAGTTAAGGTACTTATGTTTTCATATGGTTGAATTTTAAAAGCAATGTAAAGTATTTTGCTTCTTAAAAGATTCCGAAATTACGAATGCTCGTAACTTTTCGTAGACGAGCTCGGATCGCCCGAAACTTTCGTAGGAGATTCCGTAAGGCGTAACATCCCTTAACTTCCATAAGCGGGCTCGGATGGGGTTGACGCGTCCGCGTGGCCCCGCGACTTTTCTATGTCCATTCTTAATGGCCTTCGGGAAAGACTTAGTACGACTTTCACCTTAACCCCGAGTGCACGGATTTCTTATTTATATAATGAGTTTATGACTATGATTTTATGCATATTGTTACTCACGACCCGCTCGCGCATATGGTTGGTACTTCTTATGTAGCCGATCATATAGGTTATGTTCGTGCGTGCTTTGATATATTCGGAGTATGATGTGGAGACGTCGTGTCCCCTTCGGTACGGTACCGCGTATATTTGGCCTTATGGGGTGTGCGAGCGTTATGACGTGATATGTTATGTCGGGTTTCAGAGATATGAAATCTTAAGAGTATGATATGGTATGGCGCCGTCGACAAAGGCGACCATCGTTCTAAGAGCCTATGCATGATTTATATTTTCAAACTAAATATTTGATATTCTCGCGTATTGCACTTATTTTTCGTATCTTGTTTCGATTATGATTACTCACATCGTATTTCTTGCTTTGCATACTCGGTACGTGATTCCGTACCGACCCCCTTTCTTCGGGGGTTTCTGCGTTTCACGCCCGTTGAGTACGGACGCTCGGCCTGGTGATCCACCCACCCAGGGACACCTATTCTCGTTTTCCGGGGAGTTGCTCCTTCATCCTGGAGCCCGTATTTGGTATATATGTTTTCCTTTGCATGTATATATTCATTCGTGTGGGGCGACGGGGCCACTGTCCCGTCATATGATTCCGTTACTACTTGTTTAGAGGTCGGTAGACATGTATGTGGGGTTATGTAGTATGTTTGTACGCTATGTATATGTGTGTGATATATGTTTTTGGGCGGTCCAACCGCCGCGCACCCCAGTCGGCTTCGCTTTACGTATATTTCGAGACTACGTACATTATGGTAGCCCTCGCTCGCTTTTAAGCCATATGTTGACTATTACGCGTTAATCCGAGACTATATGTGATTATTTATATTTATGCGAGTTTTGTATGTTAATTCCGAGTGCCGTGCGACGGAGTCCAAATTTACCTTTGTCATGGCCACGGGGGGTTTGGGGGGTGACAGGGTTCTTAGGAAATTCGTAGAGGGCTTTTCATCTATTTCGGCCCATTGGAAAATTAAAATCGGCGAAATTTCGGTGGAATGGCTTGTGAGCGTAGCTTCCGAAATTAAAAGATAGGTTGACCTTGCTCCGGGTTTTCCCCGGAAAGTGGGGTGGCTATGTTGTGTATTGTGATGCTTGGTGTTGGGCTAGGATGTGTATTAATGCGGCATGGAAAAGTCTTCTTATGCTTGAAAACAAGGGGAAAATATTTAAAAAAATTTTTCACGATCTTGAATTGGGAGGTTATTTATTTCCGAAAATGTGGAGACATTATTTGTATGGCGTGCTTCGATTCTGTTGGAAACATAAGAACCCTATATTTTCAAACGGAAAAGTTAAAAAAACGCGGCGGGCCGGGTGGTTAAAACTATTGAAAGATTATGATGTGAATATCTTATACCATCCCGGAAAGGCAAATGTAGTGGC
>NW_026722156.1:0-7944 GCF_029784015.1 Lycium ferocissimum | reverse complement strand
TCCCAAACAACACCCCAACTCACCCGAAAACTCGGCCTAAACCCGAGAACCACATCCATAACACATCCCTCACTTCCAAATCATGATTTGCACCAACAATCCACACTCTAACAATGTCATTCTCATAAATATAAAAATTACATTAAATGCACACAATCCTCCAAATCAGCCCATACAATTACAACATCAATCTTGAGTCATTAAACTCTCATTTGCAACATATAGAATCCACATAACAATAACAATCAAATACTAAATAGAATTGATCCATTCTTTGCTACATTTCACAAGCCATATTCAGCACATCCACAACTAACTTTCATGATTTTCATTCTTCTCTTCACACTACAACAATCAAAACATGCTAACTAGAATTAATTCATTACTTCCACACAACACAACACACACACACACGCCCAACACACCATGCACACGGCTCACTTCCACATGCAATATTTTCATGAATTTCATCCATTTTCATCTACTACAACATGCACACATCATTCATAACACATAAACAAGATTAAATCTTACCTTTTCCTCTTATCTTCACAACTAGGCTAGGGTTTGCGATTGACAAAACGGATGGTTTGTTCGCTCCAACAACACTTCTATGTTACCTAGGGACCTCCAATTAGTGGATTTGCTTGAAGAAAATATTTTTGTGATGGCTCAATTTGGACTTCATTTTTTGGAGTCTTGGCCGAATGGCCTTCTCTTGTTCATCCAAAGTTCTCTTTTTTTTCTAAATGTTGAGTGAAGAAAGATGACTTAGTAGTCATCTTTTATGCTCCCACATGAATTATACATGTGTCCATGGCCCACACATGTGTTGGACCAATTAAAATTGGCCACAAAATGTGGGAACCCTCCAAGGCTACACGGCCAAATGGCCTAATTTGCATGATTTCCAAATTTCAATTATTCAACTTTTGGTCCCAAATTTTCCTAAATGTTCCATGCCAACAAATTCATGAACAACTTATGTCTTAAAACAAAATCAAAGGTCAAAAGTCCCGACTTTGTATCCCGGAATGATTTTGTCCCTAACTTACCATAATTAATTCGAATTGTCCCAATGTACAAAATACGGGATATAACACCAACATCAACATTTACACATTCGATTACTAGTTCGAAACCATTCAAAAAATATTCAAGAACACTTTAAACAATTCACACAATTTTCCAAACAACCCAAACAACACTCAACTCACCCAATTCCTCCCAAACCCGAGGAACAACATAATCCACATCCTTCTCCCAAATTCATGAATTACACTAACAATTCACACTTTAACAATGTCATTCTCATAAATGCAAAAATTACATTAAAAGCACATCAACTTCCAAATCAGCCCGTAACCATTGCAACATCAATTTGAATCATTAAACTTGCATTTTTCATCATAGAATCCATAACGACGACAACTAAAATACTAACAACAATTTGTTCGTTCCCAACTACACAAGGGGGACCCTATTCGTCCAACACCCCTCTATACCAACTTCATGATTTTCATTCTTCTCTTCACACTACATGTTATATCCCGCATTTTGTGCGTTGAAATATTTCGAGATCGAGTAAATTGAAGAAAATAAGTTCGACGAAAATTTGGGAAATCGTGAGCGAATTTTAAGTCAACTATGGAGGCGCATATCTCATAGTATATGTGGAGTTTTAAGGTGTTTTAAAAGCCTAAAATGAAGTTCGTCGAGTCTAGTTTGTAACGCAACAAACCGTTCATTGATAGGACATCGGAGTAGAGAATTATAGACGTTACAAACTGAACTATCGATGCGGCACGGTAATCCCGCCATACCGCTACTGATGCCGCTACAAGAATCCGACGTTGCGCTTTTTAAAGGGACGAACCTTATTTTTTCAGCAAAAACAGTTCCAAAACTTTCCCGGTAAAATTCAGCAAAAAAAAAAAGAAGAGAGGAAAACAAACAAGAGAAAGAAGAAAGGAAAGAAAGAAAAATTCCTAGCCTTCAATCTTGGTCCAAAAATTGTAATTCTCTTGTATTCTTATTAAGTTCAAGACGCTCTTCGACGTGGTATAATTATCCCGGAAGATAAACCGTTGGTTTCATCGTTTTCGCATTTGGGACAAGTAAAGAAGTTGGAGGAAAAAGGTAAGGATTCCATCTCCTCTTTCATATACTATGCATGGTTTGTGTGTTGTAGAGTGTGGAGATGAATGGAATTCATGAGATTTTGGTGTATTATGTTGTAGCCGAATATATGTAGTGTAGTATAAACGTGTAGAACTAAATTCATTTAGTGTTGGTTGATGTTGTTATGGATGGTTGCATATGTTTGGCATGTAAAAATGAACGGAATTCATGGAATTATGTAGCTTGGAACTTAGGCCGTGTAGGGGCTGATTTTAGAAAAATATAATAAACTCATTTTATATAGTATTTTGGTTGTTGATTGTTGTAGATTATGTGGTGAAAATGAAGGTTTGACGACTCAAATGGAAGTCGGAAATGTTGCGGCTGTTTTGGAGAGCAATATGATTTTAAAATAAATTCTTGTGTGTGCATGAGAATGATGATCGTTAGCATGCGGATTGTTGACATAATTTTATGAGTTTGAAAGAAATAAATGTATTGTTGGAGTTCTTATGGCAATTGGAAGATTTGGGTTAGAATGTCTTGAACATGTTGTGAGTTGAGTATTGATATTGTTGTTATGATTGTTGGTTTGGCCGGGTTGCATTCCCGGGATTGTTGATTGATTACAATTTGCCGAGTTTGATTCTCGGGGATGCTATATGTATAGGGGAAATGCTGCCGAAATTTCGGTAGACAAACATGAATTTAAGTTGAACTCTTGGAAGCTATAACTCACAATTGGTAAACATGACCATTTGTAGATTTTGGAGAAAACGGGATTCGAATTTGGAGAAGCTTAAGAAGCGGAAAAGGTATGTAAAACTGTCTTTCCTTCTTTTGGCATGTCCTAGGGGTACTAAGTTTGATTTGAGCCTCGGGGGTTATTCTTCATGGAAATCCGAGTTTGAAATTGAGTGCTATTCATTCAATGTAATTGAATTAGATTCCTTACCTCTTGTTGAGAAAAATGTTCAAACATCTATAACTTGCATAAGTGTAACCTAATCACCTTGAAACTTGTTTTACACTAAAGAGCTAAAGAAAGTATAAAGTCCGATTTTCTAAAACCACTCCGAAGGGGTGTGATATATTATTTTCTAAAGCTTTTCTTAAACCACTCCGAAGGGGGTGATATATTATTTTCTAAAGCTTTCTAAACCACTCCGAAGGGGGTGTGATATATTATTTTCTAAAGCTTTCCTACAACCACTCCGGGGGGATATATTATTTTCTAAGGCTTTTCTAAAACCACTCCGAAGGGGGTGCGTACAAAACCACTCCGATGGGGGTGTGAGATTTTATTATTTAAACTTTTCAAACCACACTCCGAAGGGGTGCGATATCTCATTATTATTATCATTATGCCCGAAGGGGGCTAGATTAGTAGATGTCACGAGTGGCATGTCCGACGGGGGGCCGGATAGCCGTATGTCACGAGTGGCATGCCCGAAGGGGCTAGGATGCCGGGGCCGATGTCCGATGGGGCCAGGATAGACGTATGTCGACCGGCATGCCCGAAGGGGCCATCATTTTACGTCGGGGCCGGCGTCCGACGGGGCCGGATAGACGTATCTTTCGGACCAAGCACACCCGGCGGGGATTATTATTATTATTATTACTATTATTATTATTATTATTATTATTATTATTATTATTATTATTATTATTATTATTATTATTATTATTATTATCATCATTATCATTATGCCGGAAGCGTGCAATGCCGAAAGGGCCATCATTATTATTGCGCGGGAAGCGGCGTCCGAAGGGACTATTTCATTGGTATGTCGGAGGCGACACACGGGTTAGGTTGCATCCTTTGCTTAAAGGAATGTGTGTTCATTTGTATATATTTACTTAAGGATTGTTCTAGGACCCCGTGTATACATTTATATTTCCTCCAAACGAGGGCTGCAGTAATGAGCTTGATTGTGATTTCTTTTCTTCTAAATTGAGCGAAGGTTGTTATTTGTAATCGCTTTACATACTCGGTACATATCCCGTCTTGACCCTCCTTCTTCGGGGTCGTTTTCATGCCACGCAGGTACACCGTGATGAAGAGAAGACTTTGCTAGGAGTTGTTTCCGCGGGATTGGCGAGCTCCATTTCAGTTCGGAGTGTTGCCGAGTCGGGCATTTGTGTCATGGTATTTGTATATCCTAGAGACTTTGCAGACAGTGTCCTGCGGCTAGAGTGTCGAGGAGCGCGAATCGGTTATAGATGTTAAAGGTTATGTATTTTCAGATGTTGTTGGTTGATAAAAATTACGTGATTGACTAAAGGTTCAGTGATTTCTATTTTGAAAGGTTTCATGTTGTTTTAAAATTTTTTTTGAAATGGCAGGTTTTAGTAGCGCGAACGTTAAGGGTTCGCTCGACTCGAGGAGGGTCGGGTGCCCATCACACCACTAGTAAGGTCGGGGTGTGACAAAGTGGTATCGCAGCGGTCCGTCCTAGGGGTTGTACGCAAAGTCGTGTCTAGTAGAGTCTTGTTTATGGTGTGTTGCGCGCCACATTTATAAACGGAGGCTACGGGGCATTTAGGTTGGTTACTCTTCTTTCATATCCGAGATCGTGCCATAGTGCCAAGTCATAGGAGACGGGACTCCTTACCCCGATTTGTGATTGCGGTGAGGAATGACGATAGAAGATGTGATTGATGATGTTGGAAGTCACAAAGTATACGGGTAAGTAAAGGTATGAAAGATATATGTTGGGAAAGAAATTGCGGTTGCGATTGAAATACGAGTTAGAGCCTAAAGGGAAAGTAGACAAGAAAGCGTAATGAGTGCCGTAAAAGTTGGGCATACGAGGTGTTTATTATTTGTGTATCGGTGACGATATTGGGAGCCCCGTGTGGTCGCGATATGATATAAAATGTGTATATGTATGTTGGCCCCGTGAGGCATTGTTGGTATTTCACGGCGAGGTTTTGAGGCGATAAGAAATATAAAGGAAACCTCGCCGAAATTTCTTCAGGATTAACAAGAGAGAATAAGGTATGGGTTTGTGATGTGACTTGAAAAGTCGCCTTAATAGTATGACCAAGACAAGAGTACATAGGGAAGGAATCGTGATGTGTGTGAATGTATTGATAAGACGGTTTGTAAGGTATAATGTGAATGTAACGGGATTATCATAAAAGTAAGTAAGGCTGGTGAGAAAGTGGCCAAAGCTATGATGTGATTTATGTAGCTAGAATACAAAGGTAAGTGTGAAAAGGAAAAACAAGCTATGGGATGAATAAGGAAGGGTTTGAGTTAAAGATTAAGAGACGACACGAGGTAATGTATCTAGAATGTTACAAGTCGAGTAAAGGGGATGACAAGAAGGAAAAGTTTAAATCGAGATTCTTAAGCCCCTATACGCTTAGTTGAACATTCGAGGACGAATGTTCTAAAGGGGGAAAGGATGTTATATCCCGCATTTTGTGCGTTGGAATATTTTAGATCGAGTAAATTGAAGAAAATAAGTTCGACGAAAATTTGGGAAATGCTGGGCGAATTTTTAGTCAACTTTGGAGGCGCATATCTCATAGTATATGTGGAGTTTTAAGGTGTTTTAAAAGCCTAAAATGAAGTTCGTCGAGTCTAGTTTGTAATGCAACAAACCGTTCATTGATAGGACATCGGAGTAGAGAATTATAGACGTTACAAACTGAACTATCGACGCAGGAACAAGAATCAGCGTATCAAGACAAGATCGCTTCTGATGCTACTTCTGATCACCGCTACAAGAACCCGACGTTGGCGTTTTTAAAAGGGACGGAACCTTATTTTTTTTCAGCAAAAACAGTTCCAAAACTTTCAGAAAATTCAGCAAAAAAAGAGAGAGGAAAACTTGAAGAGAAAGAGAAGAGAGAAAGGAAAAGAGAAAAAAAATTCCTAGCCTTCAATCTTGGTCCAAAAATTGTAATTCTCTTGTATTCTTATTAAGTTCAAGACGCTCTTCGACGTGGTATAATTATCCCGGAAGATAAACCGTTGGTTTCATCGTTTTAAATTTGGGACAAGTAAAAGTTGGAGGAAAAAGGTAAGGATTCCATCTCCTCTTTCATATACTATGCATGGTTTGTGTGTTGTAGAGTGTGGAGATGAATGGAATTCATGAGATTTTGGTGTATTATGTTGTAGCCGAATATATGTAGTGTAGTATAAACGTGTAGAACTAAATTCATTTAGTGTTGGTTGATGTTGTTATGGATGGTTGCATATGTTTGGCATGTAAAAATGAGCGAATTCATGGAATTATGTAGCTTGGAACTTGGGCCGTGTAGGGGCTGATTTTAGAAAAATATATATGAACTCATTTTATATGAGTATTTTGGTTGTTGATTGTTGTAGATTATGTGGTGAAAATGAAGGTTTGACGACTCAAATGGAAGTCGGAAATGTTGCGGGCTGTTTTGGAGAGCAATATGATTTTAAAATAAATTCTTGTGTGCATGAGAATGATGATCGTTAGCATGCGGATTGTTGACATAATTTATTGTCACACCCCGATCTTGATCAGGGTGTGATGGGCACCCGACCCCGTAATTCCAGGCGAGCGAACCCGGCGGCCCTTACTACGTAAATTTTTTTTTTTGAAAACCTTTAAGACAAGTAAACATAAATAGATAGGCGAAATACTCAATACTTTTGCTTTTAAGTCAAATAAAACATGTAAGCGTATATAACTCGTGTTATAATACAATCGACTCCAGGAACCCACGACTCTATGCAAAGTCTCTAATCGTAATCGTAAATCGGCACGTGTCTTGTGACTCAGCCACACTCCGGGCCAAATGGAGCTTGCCCAACTTCCACTGGAACATCTTCTACCCTGGCTTCTATCCGTCTGGGTGTACCTGCGTGGCATGAACGCAGCCCCCGAAGAAGAGGGGTCAGTACGAGCAATGTACTGAGTATGTAAGACATGAACGGTAACAACATAGTAAAAGGTACATATGAGACATATCATGTGTAAAACGGTAACTTTGTGCGGAGTAATAACCGTATGGAAGAATAGAACGGTATCAGGGATAGGGAGCAACCTGTACATGTGAGTGCCACTCGGGGCGGAGGCCATGCACGCCTAGCTTTTCTTCTTTCTTTTTTTTTTGAACACGGTGTTTCTTGTTTTTGTACATAGAAAACGATTCTTTTAAAACGGTACTTTTATTTGCAAAGATGACGCCGAATTCATCGGCTCTCCCAACCCCCCTCCCCAACGGGTCCCAAGTATTTCATATTATATATATATATATCAACGAACCGCGCGTACGGCTCTCCCATAAATCCCGCGTCCGGCATCCCGCGTCCGGGATGATAAGCACCGAATCGGTGGACACGTTGCCCTCCCCATTCCCCACATATACGATGTATACAAATACATTCATCAATATCGGTATTATATACATTATTATATAAACAATTAAACGAAATGCATGGGAGCCCAAGGAAAAGCTATAACACTATCGGAGTGACGTAAGGTCGGTAACCTCCGATTTTATTATGAAATAACCATGGCGCTTTATCTCTACCCCGAAGGAACTAGTAGTAAGGCGAGACAATTAATGGAAAGTAATATCATGAGAAAGTATAACATAGGATCATAGGGCATCGTTCGTGTACTTAGGATCTTTAAAGGAAAACACTATTCATGAGTAGAGCCGAGGATTCAAGAAATAGTTTAACGTTCTCGTCTAAACCTTTGGAATCATAGACTGGAACCTTTATTCATAGAATCATCATCATTTTTTTCATCATAGAGTCATAGTCGTCGTCTTAGTCATTATGGCTTGCAATATTGTAAAACTTAGTTTTTGGAGAAAAACAGT
>NW_026722155.1:0-7583 GCF_029784015.1 Lycium ferocissimum | reverse complement strand
TATTTCCGTACGATCCTGTTTATTGTATTTCATGCTTTACATGCTCAGTACATATTCCGTACTGACCCCCTTTCTTCGGGGGCTGCGTTTCATGCCGCGCAGGTACAGATACTCGTTTGGGTGAGCCGCCAGCTTAGGACTCCTACTCAGCCATTTGAGTGCTCCCTTTGTCGGAGCCTATACATTTTGATATAGACCTTTTTGTTATATATTTGTGTATGTTTGTTCAGGGTACGGCGGGGCCCTGTCCCGTCATATGATTCTGTTGTTACTCTTAGAGGCCTGTAGACATAAAGGTGGGTTGTGGGTAGCACTGTTCAGTTGTGTTTGTGTTCTGTATATCCTCAGGCTGTATATATGATTTATGTATATATGTGTGCGCGATGTCGTGCCTTGCTGTACGTATAAGTTCTTATTATGTTTGCTATGATCTGTAATAATAGTCGATAGGTGGAGTACGAGTGCCCAGCTCGGGCACTAGTCACGGCCTACGGGGTTGGGTCGTGACAAAAGTGGTATCAGAGCGGTTCGTCCTCGGAATGTCTACAGGCCGTGTCTAGTAGAGTCCTGTTTATCGGTGTGTCGTGCACCACATCTATAAACAGGAGGCTACAGGACATTTAGGATGTTATCTTTCCTTCTGATCTTAGATCGTGCGATAGAGCTGTATTATCAGGATGATCCCTCCCTAACGAATTGTTATGCTTTCAGTGATGCCTCCGAGGAAGGCCACAGCTGCCCAGAAGGGCAAGTCTACAGCAGCGGGGGAGACGAGCCAGGCCCGGAGAGTTACCAGGGCCCGTGCTGAGCCTGTACCTGAGATTGTGCCCCCGACGAGCGGGGGGTTGCGCACGCCACCACCGGCCAGAGGGACTCGGAGCAGCGCCGTGCACCGGCCGGCTAGGGGGCGGCTCCACCGCCGCCTCCGCACAATTCCGGTACCCGAGCCTCCGCTCCTCGGGGCGGGGCGGAGGATAGGCTATGAGAGACGTGGTTCCTGCTCACTAGGTTGGTGGCGGGTAAGGTTCACGGACGAGGATTAGGAGATGATCATGCGGACGGACGTGGCCGAGAGGCCCACTATTTCTTGACATGAATATTAAAGTTTTTCGGTCAAAGCTTGGGAAGAGGACCCGAGAGTTCATTAGACAGATGCAGCGCACGTTGCGATTGATTAAGGCTTCCGAGACTGAGTCTGTCGAGTTTGCGTCGTATCGGTTGTATGACATAGCTGCTAATTGGTACGAGTCCTAGGAGTTGTCGAGGGCGAGGATGCTCTCCAAAGACGTGTGGGCCGAGTTTACGGAGGCCTTTCTTGGCCATTTTCCGCCCCGAGAGACGAGGCGAGCCGGGGTTCGATTTTTACATCGAGGCGAGTGGCGGCAGGAGTGTCCGGGAGTATACCCGAGTTTGATTCTGCGGCTAGACACGCGCCTCATATTGTGGGCGACATGGGCGGCAGAGTGCACCGATGTATGTGATGGTTTGGATAGTTATTTGATCGATAGCTGCATGGCGATGGCCTCACAGCCCGGTATAGATATTGCACGGGTACAGGCATATGCCCAGGGTATGGAGGAGCGACACAGAGGGCGTCAGCCCGACAGAGATTACGACAGGGGCCAGCCCAAGAGGGCTAGATCGGCTGGATATTCTGGGGAGCTTCAGTATACTGGGTATTCGTCTCAGCCAGCACGGAGTGCACCCCCACGGTTCCCGGGTAGGAGATTTGATAGTACAGGGTATTCGGGAGCCGGTCCGAGTTCCAGGGCTCCAGGGTCACAGCTGAGCAGGGGTTTGAGCCAGACGAGGCCATCTATGCCTCAGTGCCCTCAGTGCGGTAGGCGCCATCTGGGGGAGTGCCGCCGCGCTACAGGTGCTTGTTTTACTTGCGGCCGTCAGGGCCATGTTATGAGGGAGTGCCCGTATAGGGGTGGTCCGGGTGGTGCAGTTCAGCCCACTGGGTCAGTTGCCGGTTCGTCTTCTTCAGTAGCCATGCGCCCTATGGAGCAGGGCATGCCGGCACCAGCAGGCCGTGGTAGAGGCCGCGGCGGAGCTCCCAGTTCCAGCGGTCCTTCGAACCGCATATATGCTTTGGCGAGTAGACAGAATCTGGAGGCAGCACCGGATGCGACTACAGGTACACGAATCCTTACTAGAATTTATATTCTTATGTGTGCGTATTTATTGTCTGATTGTTACCTAATAGCGGTAGGCGGAAATTCAAGGGTTGGTAACCAAGTATTTGTAAGTAACGGTGATTAAGGCGTGTTCATTGCCATTACGGATCTGGGAGTCTAGGATGGAGAATAGTTATATCCATAGGTGAAAGGTAAATATGTAGAATCGAGAGAGGGGTAAAATAGTAATTGTGTTATAAGAGCGTTCGGAAACCTGTTAAGACTTTACTTTACTCCAAATTACGTGACGAAGGTCATGCGGTAGGGTGGACGCGGTTATACTAGCGTTAGAGCATCGTATTCTATCGGAGTCCTAAGGTTAAGCGTGCTGGAGTGAGAGAAATTTCAGGATGGGTGACCCCCCTGGGAAGTTTACTAAAAATCCAAAAGGTCAGACACAAAGGCTAGCCAAAATGGGAAGATAGAGTAGTCTAAGGGAAATTAGAGTATACGAAGTAGGCGGGAACCTTAAGAGGTCGCGTAGGCTGAGGTGGATCAGACCGGTAAAGAAAAAGAAGGTGCGTCACGGCGCTAGAATTAAGGTGAGTTTGAGTAGTGTTTGGGAATCTTTTGTGAGCGAGATGCTAGTGGTGATGTATAGGTATAGGTGAGCATGTGATACCCCGTGCATGGCTATATTAGCGGATACGTGTATTCCGGTAACCGACGTGGCAGTTATGGGAGGTATTAACCGGACCGGATAGCCAAGTTCAAGTGAACAGAATAAAAAATGGCCCAGATGTTACAGGACGAGCCAATGCTATTTTCACTAACGGGATAAGCTTGGGAAGTGTTAATAATAAAAGGAAGAAAGTGAGCGGATAAATAGTAAGGGGGAAATCGGGATGTCGAAATAAAAGTGCAGCCTGACCGAGAGTGGAAAATGCAGACGTAGAGCAACATATAACCAGGTGATAATATAAGTACGCCCCTAAAGGGGAAGCGAAAGTGCGAGAAATGCAAGTACCGTCGAGTAGAGACAATTAACACTACAACGTATTTGATACGGATACCTAGCTGAAGGTAAGATTCCTCGTCGAGACAAGTTAGTAAAAAACCAAGAAAAGGGGTAGAAGTTAGGTGGTAAGTGAGATAGTACGGTGGGTTAATTGTAGGGATGTTGGACGATATGACTCTGGGGAGTGGAAGCCTAGAGGAAAATACTACAAAAGAACAACGACGAGTAACTTACTGAGGCGCTGTGAAAAGTAACGCTACCGTCTTTGGACTAGAGACTAAATGTGAGCAATAAGGTTGTTCGCTAATAACACTACGCAACCTATGGATAGCAAGGACATATGAAGCCTCCGATAGTAGGAAGTGAGGACACTAGAGGAGTGAGTGAAGGAAGAAAAGAGAGTACGACAGGGTAGGCCATAAGCGAATGCTAGGACGGAAGGAATAAGTGGAGTAGAGTGAACCAGAAGAGGGAAAAATCATAGTTAAGAGGGAATATACTTTGTACAAATTGTGCCAGAGTAGTTATATTGCTTATGGACACTTATATGTTAGGAATGAGACCAAGAGAATACCTAACGAGAAAAGTTTGGATTCAGTAGTAACCATACGGTAACAATACTCTGGGTGCGGGCAGGAACGATGTAGAGATGATTTGAGTTAAAGTATCGGGACAAAACTGGTACGAAGGACAATTGGGACATGACTGTGGTGGATCCCAAGATCTATTCCGATACCAGTTATAGGGTAAGAGAGGCGGAGACCAAAAAAAGCATAAGGATTAGTAAAACCATGCTAAGGTATTTTTGGGGCTAAATTGAGCATCTTTGCGTATTCTTGTAAAGACTGCCACATAATGCGTGATCGAAAAGTTGAAAGCAAGATCCGAGAAAAAGGACGATAGCGGGTTGAACTAGAGATAATATACCTAGAATGTTACAAGTTGAGCAAGAGGATTATAAGATGATTTAAGCAAGATGATTGGAGCTAGCTGGTTACTAAAGGAGGATGAATTTATACGTTAACTTCTTTCAAAAATTGTATCAGCCGATAATAGTTAAAGCAGGGAACGGCTATTAGTAGCTCAGAAACGGCGGAAATCATATGACGACAGTCGGTGTCGACACTTAGAATTCCACATTGGCGTGTGGATACGCTTGAAGATATCACCCTTGGAAGGTGTAACAAGATTTGATGAGGAGGAGAAGTTCGACCCGTGACATATTGGACCTTATTACATGTTCGCAAGGTAAGAAGGGCACATACTAAAGACGTAGCCCTCTTAAAGTATTGTGACAGAATAATGACGGAAAGGAGATGACTTAAGAAGCTGAAGAGGAGGTAAAGGAAAAAATACCATCGGTAAATGAGATTGTATACTATGGCAATAAAGGAAACCCCCGAGATTCTTATACGACTTTATAAGACTAGTTGAACATTCGAGGACGAATGTTCTAAAGGGGGGAAGGATGTTATATCCCGTATTTTGTACGTCGGGATAATCCGAGTCAACCACGATAAGTTAGGGACAAGACCATTCCAAGATATGAAGTCGAGATTTTTAATCACAATTTTGTTTTATGGCATAAGTTGCTTGTGATTTGGTTGGCATGGAGTATTAAGAAATTTGGGGGTTGGATGCTATTTTTGGAAAGTATTTATTTCATGAAAAAGGAAAAAAAAAATAAGGTCCATGTGGCCGGCCACCTTATGTGGGCCATGGCCACATGGTTGAATTTAATATGTGGAATAAAAAGATGACCAAGTCATCTTATTTTATCATCCTTCATCCCTTAAGAATTTTCAAGAAACTTGGAGAAGGAGAAAACAAGGCTATATTCGGCCATAACCATGGAAATTTGAAGTCCCAAAATTGATCAAAAAAATATTTTTCTTAGTTTCTCTACTAATTGGAAGGTTTATAACAACGTGGAGTGCTTGTTGGAGTTGGAACAAACAAAACGTTCTAGTTCAAGTGACATTTAGCCGAGGGAAGAAGTGGGTGAAGAAGGTATGGTTCAATCTTCTTTTATATGTTATGAATGATTTGTGATGATATAGTATGTAGAAATGAATAAAATTCATGAAAATATGGATGTTAAAGTTGAGCCGTGAATGTGAGGTTTGGCCGTGTGTTGTGTGTGTTGTGTAGAAATGATGGATTAATTGTATTTAGCATGTTTGTGTGTTGTTGTGGGTGTAGAAATGAATGAAAATCATGAAATGTGTGTGTGAAGGTGTTGGCCGAAAATGGGTTGTTTTGTGTGTTAACAAAGAATGAAGTAATTTTCTTTAGTGTTTTAGTTGTTGTCGTTGTGCATTCTATGTTGATAATGAGATTTTAATGATTCAAATTGAAGTTGTAATTGTTGAGGGTTGATTTAGAAGTTCATGTGATTCTTATGTAGATTCTATATTTATGGTAATGACATTGTTAACATATAGATGGTTGATGTATAATTCATGAGTTTTGGAAGAAAGAATATGCGTTAGTATTGTTCTCGGGTGTTGGGGAGGATTTCGGGTGAATAGTATATTGTTTGGATTGTTGGAAATATTGGGTGAATTGTTTAAAGTGTCCTTGAATGTTGTTTGAATGGTTTCGGATTAGTAGTTGAACGTATGAGCATGAATATTGGTTTGATTGTGAGTGGTTAAGTTGAATATAATGAATGTTGTTGACTTATGTAGAAAAGGGTTGTTAATGTTAGAATACGTTTAGAATTGGTTATTGATGTTGCTAGTATGTTGTTGGTATGATTGTTGATGAATTTGGCCGAGTTTAATTCTCGGGGTGTTGCATTTACAGGGGAAATGCTGCCCAAATTTTTGTAGAATTTGGTGTTCGTTTGGAATCGGATTCCTAAATGCCTTTAGCTAATGTTTGATAGTTAATGACGTATTGTAGATATTGGGAAGTCCACGACGTAAGTTTGATTAGCTTTTGGAGACGAACGAGGTATGTAAAGCTCACCCTTTCTTCCTTTGGCATGTCTTAGTGTAATTAGGCTATGACACGAGCTTCGAGGTAATTCCACTCTTGGATTTCGAGTACATTATGATTCACATTCACTTATTGATGTTAGCATTCTTAATATGGTCATGCTATGGTCTTTATGCCCTTTACATGAATGGATTTCAAAAGTTGCATAAAAGTTTTGCCTTCAAAAAGAGTTTTGTTCCTAAACGATTCCGAAACTACGAACGCCCGTAACTTTCGTAGATGGAACCGGATTGCTTTGAAACATCCGTAGAAAGTTTTGTAACGCATAATGATGATAACTTTCATGGGCGGGCCCGGATTGGTTGATGCATATCCGGGGTTCCCGAGATTTACTTCTGTATAGTCATTACGATTTGTTTTTGAAAGAACTTAACATGATTTCCGTTTTGACTCTCGAGCGTCGACTACTTACTTATCCATTGAGTCTATGATGATGATTTGTATGCATATAGTTTCTCACTACTCTGCTCGTGCGAGCTATTGCTATTTCCTTCACTGCGTCCCCCTAGAGGGCGGGGCGTATATATATATATATATATATATATATATATATCGTGATGATATTGGCCGGATGGCATGATATTCACCGCGTCCCTCACTAGAGGGCTGGGGCACGTTACATGTACATGCATATGATAATTTTACTTACCGCGTCCCTCGTTAGAGGGCCGGGGCACGTTATGCTTGCATATGTTCATGATGATTTTCCATTTATGTCACTCAGTCTATTTACAATTTTGAAATGCACGATTTATGTATCAAGGTAAGCTTTATGAGTTTCTGGTTACTATACTACTTTCCTGTCCTCCCTATTTCCGTACAATCCTGTTTATTGTATTTCATGCTTTACATGCTCAGTACATATTTCGTACTGACCCCCTTTCTTCGGGGGCTGCGTTTCATGCCGCGCAGGTACAGACACTCGTTTGGGTGAGCCGCCAGCTTAGGACTCCTACTCAGCCATTTGGAGTGCTCCCTTGTCCGGAGCCCACATTTTGGTATAGACTCTTTTGTTATATATTTGTGTATGTTTGTTCAGGGTACGGCGGGGCCCTGTCCCGTCATATGATTCTGTTGTTACTCTTAGAGGCCTGTAGACATAAAGGTGGGTTGTGGGTAGCACTGTTCAGTTGTGTTTGTGTTCTGTATATCCTCAGAATATATATATGATTTATGTATATATATGTGTGCGATGTCGTGCCTTGCCGTACGTATAAGTTCTCTTTATATTTGAGTTGACTATCGAGAGTTTTAGTGATTTTAGGTAAAGAGAAGGTATTTGTGGAAGTGATAGATTGATGAAGGGCAAGGTAGTGACATAAGACTATTCTAAGAAATGATTAGAGATGGATTTACGTATGTTTTGATATATATAAGTGTTATCATTGTTTTGTGGTATTTGGGGTTTTGGGGGGCTCGAATGAAAAAAGTTTGGTTTTAAG
>NW_026722154.1:0-7969 GCF_029784015.1 Lycium ferocissimum | reverse complement strand
AAAGCTAATTCAATTATCTACAACTTATATTTCTTGATATTTTTCCAAATTCCAAACTTATAATACCATTTTTGCCCTCGAAGTCAGGTCACCCGAAAATATTTTCTTAAAAATATTCGTTTGAGGGCTTCTACTTTGATTTGGCCCAAGGGTCCTTCGTGAGTAGTGTTTAACTTCACATATGTGATTCATATGACTTTTCATATGTTCCAAAAAAATTTCGATGTGTGGGCCCCACCTCGCTTACAAATAATCCGAAGCGTTCAAAATACGGATACAACACTATCAACTTGAGTTTAAATTATGTAGCAACAATATGATTGTCAATTCAATTTTTTTTTTTGAGGAAGCACGTGTCACGGTCATGCTTTGAAAATGCGGGATATAACACTCCTATCCTATTTCACTGGCTTTTTGGTCTTACGAATTTGTCTCGATAAGGAACCTTACCGAGACCGGAGCATCCGTGTCAAATGCGTGGGCATTAGTTGTCTCTATCTTGCACTTACATTTCTCACACCCGCTTCCCCCCTTTAGGGGTGTACTTATACCATCGCCTAGCTATATCTTGCCCTATGCCCGCGTTTCTCGACCTCAATTAGGCGGCACTTTTGTGCTGGCATTCTGATTCCCGTGCCGTTCATCTTCTCACTTCCTTCTTCTTTCCCACACATCATTAAATTAGTACTTCCCGAGTTTAACTTGTAGTAAAAACAGCATCAGCTTGCTTGAGACATTTGTGCCAGTTATTTTTCTTTTCGCTCAAACTTCGTTGTCCTGTCCAATTAATGCCTTCTGAATACCGCCATATTAGTTTCAGGTGAGCACAAATATCCACTAATATAGCCATGTACGGAACCTCTCGAGTACACCCATGTAGATATGATTACTACTATTTTACTTACAAAATGTCCCAACCGCCATTCAAATTCACCTAATCAACACCGGGACGCCCCTCCTTTTCTTTTCATCGGTCTAACCCGCTCCGGGCTTACGCAACTTCCCAAGGTTTTGCTCCTCTCTGACATTCTAGTTTCCTTAGACTACTCTAGCTTCCCATTTGGCTCTCCCGTGGGTGACTTTATAGGATTTTTAGTAAACTTCCTGGGGTCACCCATCCTGAAATTTCTTTCACTCTAGCACGCTTAACCTCGGAACTCCGGTAAAATATGATGCTCTAATGCTAATATGATCGCTTCCGCCTCACCGCATGACCTTCGTCACATAATCTGGAGCGGGTTGAAGTCTTACCAGGGTCCCGAACGCTCTCATAACACAATTACTATTTTAGCCCTCTCTCGATCCTTAATATTCATTTTCACTTATGGGTACGACCATTTTCCGTCTTAAATTCCCAGATTCTCAGTGGCGACGGACACACCCTAATCGCCATTATTGGTAAGTACTGGGTTATCGGCCTTTGGATTTCTATTTGCCGCTATTAAATAACATGCATATCGTAAATACACATACATAAAATATTACAATAAGGGCTCATGTACCTGTATCCGCATCCGGTGTCGCCTCCAAATCCTGTCTGCTAGCCAAAGCATATATGTTATATCCCGTATTTTGTACGTCGGGATATTCCGAGTCAAGTGTGGAAAGTCAAGAATAAGACTATTTTCTGACCTTGTTTTAATGCATGAGTGCTCATGAATTTGGATGGATGGAAAGTTAGACGTTTTATGAAAATTTGGGGCCAAAAGGAAGTGTTGGAAACTTAAATTCATGAGAAAATATAACCATGTGGCCATGCACATGACTTGTGGGCCATAGGCCACAAGTATGAAGAATGTGTGTAGAAATTAGGTGACTTATTAAGTCATCTTTATTATTTTCATCCCTTGGAATTTTCTAGAAATTTGAAGAAAATTGGAGAAAGAAAAGAGGGAGAAAAACGTGAGTAAGGGGGCACATGACAAGTCATGTGCCTATAGCTATATATATATATATATACAAGTGATGAAGACATGGGACTTAGTCATTTTTTTGTAAGGCCAAGAGAATTCAAGAAACATGGAGAAAAGAAGAGAGAAAGGGAGCCGGCCATGGGGCTGGCCGAACCCACCTCCAACTTTGATAATGGAAAATTTTTCTTTTCATGTTTTCCTACTAAGTGAAAGGTCCTTAATAACATGAGCTATTTGTTGGAACAAGAAAATCCTCCGTTGATGCTATAACTACTTCTAGCCGAGAAGAGGAGTTGAAAGAAAAAGGTAAGGTTCTATCCTTCTACATGTTTTATAGGTGTTTATGCATGTTGTGAAGTGTAGGAATGAATGAAGTTTATGAAAATATAGAAGTTGGAGTGTAGCCGTGTGTGTGCATAAGTGTGGCCATGTAGTGTGTTGTGTTGGGGTAAGGAATTAATTGTATTCAACACGTTTGTGAGATGTTGTAATATGTAGACAATGAATGAAATTTATGAGAATATATATATATGTTGATGTTAAGGCCAATAGGGGCTGTTTGGTATGCAAGAAATGAACTAATGTCATTTAGTATTTTGCTTGTCGTGGTTGTGAATTTCATGGTGTAAAATGAATGTTTGATGACTTATGTTGAAGTTGTGGTGTTGCGGGCTGTTTTGGAGAGCAATATGATTTTAATATAGATTCTTGTGTGCATGAGAATAATGATCGTTAGCATGCGGATTGTTGATATAGTTTATGAGTTTGAAAGAAATAAATGTATTGTTGGAGTTCTTATGGCATTTGGAAGATTTGGGTTGGAATGTCTTGAACATGTTGTGAGTCGAGTATTGATATTGTTGTTATGATTGTTGGTTTGGCCGGGTTGAATTCTCGGATTATTGTTGATTAAAAATTTACCGAGTTATATTCTCGGGGATGGTATATTTATAGAGGAGATGGAGTACACATTAAATTTCGGCGTGGAGATAAATGAATTTGTTTGAAGGATTGAGATAAGTATATGGTGATGAGTCTAATGATTATGTCAACTCTCTTGAATGTAGACTAACAAGTTTGGATGGATAAGCGTAGCTAGTAAGGCGCGGCATGTATGTTAAGGCTCGTCCCTTTCTTTCAAAGGCATGATTCTTAGATTACGACTTCATAAATGTTTACATAACCTTGTGGTTTTCAAAAGTTTTGTTTTCAAAAGAATTTTGTTCCTAAACGAGTCCGAAACTACGAACGTCCGTAACTTTCACAAATGAAATCGGATGGCTTCGATATGCTCTGGAATGATTCGATGACGTATAATGACTATGATTTCCTTAGGCGGGCCCGGACTGGGTTGGCGCTCGTCCGTGGGCCCCGCGACTTTCCTTTGTTGGCTCTAATGACCTATTTTTGGAAAGAATTCTGAAACGTTTTACAATGGCAACGACGATGTTAAAAATGAGAATATTTTCCTACGATGAATATGATGATGATGATTCTATGTTTAAGGGTTTCAAGTCTATGATTTCGATGACGATACGGGAATGTTAAGCTATTTCTTGATTTCTCAACTTTACTCATGAACGATGACTCTTTTTTTTAAAAGACTCTAAAGTATACGAATTAATGCCCTATGATCCGATTCCATGTTTTCTCATGATGTTACTCTCTCCGTTGCTAGTCTCGCCTTATAACTATCGTTCCTTCATGCGAGACATGATGACCCCGGTTATTCCATAAGGAAATCGGAGGTTTCCGACCTTATGTCACTCCGATGGATATATGATTTTCTTCTCTCCGCATGCTTATATAACATATGTATATGAAAATGTATATGTACACGGGGTGGGGGGGGTAGGGATACGGGGGAAATGGGAAGGAACCATGTTTCATTGCCACCCGGTCACTGGCTTATCATCCCGACGCGGATGCCCGACGCGGGATTTACGGGCGAGTCGGAGTATTTCGGCGCAACGTGGGCGAGCCGACGTTGTTCGGTGCTATGATACTACATGATACACTATGACTTGCTATGATACTACATGATACACTATGACTTGATATGATATGACACGACATTTATACGACACAAGTTCGTTTTCTATGCCTATGAAAAGAAATGTTCTTTTTTTCTAAAAGGGAAAACAAGCATGCATGGGCATCCGCCCCCATGGGGCCCTCATGCACAAAAGTTACTCGTTATCCTATGATATGTTCTATGTTTCTATGCATATATTGTTCATATGTACAGGTCATCCCTTTACCTCACGAGATGATATCCTGTTAATATTCATGCTTATATCTCCTACTATGTTGCTATTCCTGCCTTACATACTCAGTACATAGCTCGTACTGACCCCTCTTCTTCGGGGGGGCTGCGTTTCATGCGCGCGCAGTACACCCGCATGAGTAGAAGCCATTACGAAGACGTTCCGGCCGGATTGGCGAGCTCCATTTCATTCCGAGTGTTCGAGTCGAGCACTATGATACGGTTCCATGTTCTATGTTAGAGACTTTGCGAGACAAAGTCATGTGTGTATAGTACGTTGGGTCCGTAAGCGACCCGATAAGCCGACGTGTTGTTATATGTTGTACTACGGTGTTTCGTGCGATTACGATACCGTTGGACATGAAGACGGCGGAAAGCATTTTTGTTTCCTCGAAAAGTTCTATTATGTATTCACGCTATGATTAAGGGCCCATATGAATACGAGTATTACGACAGTCAGAGGGTTCGCTCGGCCTGCAGATAAAGGGTCGGGTGCCCATCACACCCTATCGGAAATTGGGGTGTGACAATATAGGCGGCTCGAAGGACCGCTAGAACTGGGGGCCCCGCTGCGGCCTCTACCACGGCCCGCTGGTGCCGGCGTATCCGCCCCATATGGCGCGTGGCTGCCGAAGGAGACGAACCGCCGACCGACCCGGTAGGATGGGCTGCACCACCTCGAACCACCTCTCGTGCGGACACTCCCGCATAATATGGCTCCGGACGGCCGAAGAATAACAAGCATCGCGTGGCAAAACGACATTCCCCCGAAACGAGGCTTACCACAACGAGAACACCCGAAACACTAAGTAAAATTTGTTTATCTTACCCTACCAAGAGCAGCGGCCACACGGCCACTCCCCAACATACATAGTCTCATAAGTTTCATTCATTTTCTACACACTACAACAATGCACAAACATGCTAGATACAATCAAACCACTACTCCTTCACCACCTACCTATACACGGCCACACACACACACACACACGGCCACCTCCCAACATGTCATTTTTCATAAATTTCATTCACTTCCACATACTATACCATGCACAAATCGTTTATAACACATGAGAAAAGAGATTGAACCTTACCTTAGCACTTGTCTTCTTAACTTAGACAAACTTTATGCCTTGAACAAATTGTTGTTTTTGCTACTCCAACAAGCACTCCATGTTGTTCTTCACCTTCCAATGACTTGAAATGCTTAAGGAAAATAATTTTTTTTGATCAAGCTCTCAAAGGTTCTTGCTTGAAGGACTATGGCCGAATGGCCGAATGGCCCTTAAGCTTCTCTCCCAATTTTTTTCTTGAAAATTCTAGAGTGATGAAGAGGGGAATTATGATGACTTAGTCATCTTTGATCAACATATAAACTTCCATGTGGCCATGGCCCACACTACATGTGGCCGGCCACATGCCTCTATTATTTTTTTTTTCAACTTTCCAAAAATGACTTTTGACCCCAAATTTTCTTAATATTCCATGCCAACAAATCATAAGCAATTTGTGCCTTGAAATAAAATCGTAGTTGAAATTCTCTACTTCGCCTCCCGGAATAGTCTTGTTCTACACTTTTCATAGTTAGCTCGGATTATCCCGACGTACAAAATACGGGATATAACACGGGACTCAGTGAAGGACATATTGAGGCTGGCACGAGCAGAGTAGTGAGAAACCATATGCACATAAAATCATCTTTTAAGACTCGATAGATAAGTAAGAAGTCAACGCTCGAGTATCAAACGATAGTCATATAAAATCCGTTCTAATGCCATTAGGACTACATCAAAGAGAATCTTAGAGATCGTAGACATGTATCAAACCAATCCGAGCCCGCCCATGAAAGTTACGGGCATTACTAGTTATGGAATCTTCTACGAACGTATCGAGGCGATCCGAGCCCTTCTATGAAAGTTAGAGACAATATTCAACATAGACTCCTTTAGGAACAAAACTTTTATGCAACATTTATTTTCCAATCATACAAAAGACACAAGAACCATAGTACGACTATATTAAGAATGCTAACATCAAGAGGTGAATAAGAATCATAAATATGCTCGGATCGTAAGAATAGAGTTACCCCAAGGCTCGTATCATATCATACTTACATCTAAGACATGCCAAAAGAAAGAAAGGTTAGCTTTACATACCTCGTCCGCTTCCTAAGCTAATCCGAACTTAAGTCTCGGGCTTCCCAAGATCTACAATAACGTCATTAGACACCAAACATTAGCCATAGGTACTTGGGAATCCATTTCCAAGCTAGCACTTTATTTACAGAAATTTGGGTAGCATTTCCCCTATAAATTCAACAACCTCGAGAATTCAACTCGGCCAAATCATCAACAACAATACTAACAATCATATTAACAACATCAACAATCGATTCAAAACGCATTCTAATGTTAGTAACTCTTTTCTACATAACTCATCAACATTCCCTTTATCTTCCATTCAACTACATACATTCAAGCCAACATCGACGCTCACATGTTCAAATACTAATCCGAGATCATTCAAACAAGATTCAAGAACACTTCCAACAATCCGCACAATATTCAAAACAACCCATCCAATACACAATGCAACCTGAAACCTTCCAAGTTCAAGAAAACAACAACAACACATTCCTTTCTTCCAAATTCATAAACTATACCAACAATCCACACGTTAATAACATCATTCTCATAAAAATAAGAAATCATATCAAAATCACGTTAGTTTCCAAAACAGCCCACAACGATTACAACCTCAACTTGAACCATTAAACCTTCATTTTCATCACATAATCCATAACAACAACAACCAAAATACCAAGTAAAATTTGTTCATCATATTCCACCAAGAACAGCCCCTATACGGCTACACACCAACATCCCAGCCAATTTCATGAATTTCATCCATTTCAACACACTACAACACGCACTGCTAACCATCCCAACACATGAAAGAGAGATTGAATCTTACCTTTTCCACTTAACTCTCCCTCGACTCGAGTTTGGGCTTTGCTAAAACGAATGCTTTGCTTGCTCCACCAACTACCCGTGTTATAGAGAACCTTCCAATTGGTAGAAAAGCTAGAGGAAAATAATTTTTCTTGATCAAAATTTAGGGACCATATTCGGCCAGCCCCTTGGCCGAATGGTTCTCCTTCTTTTTCTCCAAGTTTCTTGAATTTTCTTATGTCACGACCCGAACTACGGGCCGCGACGGGCATCCGGGGCTGACCACCGAACACCGCTCATATTACTGCTTATCTGCTATCATTCATATTATATACTCGTAATCATATAAGACCTGCCATTTTACGAGATACGTTAACTTTTATAAACATAAGCCCTTCGGTATCAAAATAATATATATACAAATACACATACATATACATGGAACCGTAGGGCATACTACCCACACATACGTGACTACGAGTCTCTAATGGAATACTAGTCATATAGACGGGACAGGGCCCCGTCGTGCCCAAAATGTACATATACAAATATATACCAAAAGAATAATCAAAGCACCTCCGGACGATGGAGTGCTCACAAATCTTGACGACCGACTCTGGGATCGTACCGTCTCCTTGCCTACTGTGGGCATGAACACGACGTCAAAGAAAAGGGACGTCGTACGAACATTATGCGAGTATGTAAGCGTAAAATGAAGCAAACATGACCTGGAAATCGTAAATCATGAGATGAGGGCATAACACATTGCGCCATCTTTACATATGAACCGTTCATGTACATTCTATACGTAAATACATCCATACATAATCACGAGCAAC
>NW_026722153.1:0-8013 GCF_029784015.1 Lycium ferocissimum | reverse complement strand
CTTTCTTGGCCTTCCCCGATATTTTCGCGCCTCCTTCCTCGTATACCCTTTATTACCTGATCTAGAGCCAACCGAAACTTTACGGCTTCCGAGACGTTCTCGTAATACGTCCTTTCTTTTACATTTACCGTTTTACCCTTTTCTCTTCTCAATATTCACTTTCCGCCTGGCGTATATCTATTTCCCTATACCGGCTCCCCGTACCACATACGAACAAATATATCCATCGATCCCTACCTCTTTTGACTTCCATGTCATCCTCGCCTTTTTCCGCCGATCGCCGGAAGCTGCCGCGGAATTCCACGATTATAAGGGATCTTATCTCCTATGACTTGGCTCTATCGCACGATCCGCAGTTACGGTAAAGAAGGTCAACAATTCCTAAATGCCCCGCAGCCTCCGTTTATAAATGTGGCCGGCTTCACACCCATAAACGTGACTCTACGACACGACTTTGCGACAACCCGGACCGACCTCGTCGATACCACTTTGTCACACCCCGACTCTACTAGGGTGTGATGGGCACCCGACCCCGTAACCGGCCGAGCGAACCCACCGACTCTTACTACGCATAATTTTTTTTTTCTCTCCTTTAAGACAAGGATACGTAATAAAGCTTACTAAAATACTCTTTCGTCGCTTTCGAGCAAATATAATCCGTCACCGTATAACACTTATATCATAACACCAAACTAACACTTTGGCGCACGGCCATTAAATTTCGACTACCCATACCCTTGACTCGTACGCAAAGTCTCTCTAACTTCGATTCGGACATCGTAGCATAGCAGTCGACACGGCGACACTCAGCGAACGAGCTTGCCAACTTTTCGAACATCTTCTATCTCCGGTCGCTATCCATCCGGGAGTACCGCCGCGGCATGAAACGCAGCTTCGAAGAAGAGGTAGGTCTGGCATTTAGCAATGTACCGAGTATGTAAGACATGAATAATAACATAGTAAGAGATATAAACATGAGTAACAACAGATATCGTATCATAGAGGTAGAGGAATAACACATGTGAACAATTACCGCATAGGAATATAGAACATATCATCGAATACCGTAGTAATTTGTATATAAGTGCCCCACAGGGGCGGATACGTGTGCTAAGTCCGTTCCTCGTGAAAAACATTTCTTTCCATATATATATATATAGAAAACATAACATGGTATATTGCGAGGCGTCGGCTCGATCCATTTAACCACCAATGTATATATGTCCAGCGTCGGCATCCCGTCCGGGATGATATCAAGTCAAGTACGGACATGCACCGTGTATTCATCCCGACTATATAGCGCTCTGCCATGCTCCTATCTTCCCCATATACATATATATACATATATACATGTACCATAGCATGCAAGAGCCAAAGAAAGCCATAACTCTATCGAGACGTAAGGTCGGTAACCTCCGATTTTATTATGGAATAACCACGGGCACTTTATCTCACCTCGAAAGAACTAATAAGACGAGACCATTAACGGAGAGTAACTTCATGGAAAAACATCTAATAGAATCATTGTCACGACCCAACCCCGTAGGCCGTGACTAGCGCCCGATCTGGGCACCCAGACATATCTATCAAACACTACCTCAAAACATAACGAATGCGATCTAATATATGAGAGGCCGATAAGGCTATATTGCAAATTGAAATAATTTCCGAAAAATTTTCGGCAGAGTTTCCTTTGTTTTATGGACCAACCGAAATAACCCTGCACGCAGAAAATACCAGCAAAGGCCTCACAGGGCCAACAGAATATCATATATACGTATGCGGACCGGCCGCCGCCAAATATACATATGCGGACCGGCCGCCGCGGCGAAAGGAATCGCCCAAACATAACAGATACAAACACAGTCATACGGAAGTAGGCACAACCCACAAAATATGTCCACAGACCTCTAGACAGACAGTACGTAATCATATGACGGGACAGGGCCCCGCCGTACCCAAAATAATCCAAATATACATAAGAACATACATAACAAAGATATATACCAAAATGTACGCTCCGGACCGAAAGGAGCAATCCAAGATAGCAGAAATGGGTAGCCTACAGTGGGGAATCACCAACGTCTGTACCTGCGGGCATGAAACGCAGCCCCCGAAGAAAGGGGGTCAGTACGAAAGAAGTACTGAGTATGTAAAGCACAGAGTACAGAAATTCAACCCATAACAAAATAAAGATACGGAGGGTAAATATCAAGTTAGCATAATAAAACCTGTACTGAAAATATATGTATATAGTGCAAATCAAAATCATGCAAAACGCTCAGGAATGTGGTCACCACTCCGACGCCGGTGCCACAACACGCATACTCCGTATTAGGTTTCATATCTCCGAACATCTCAACATATCACATCATATCATCATACAAATCGTATCACAGGCCATATCACAGCATGACTCCAGAACGGTAACCGGCCCTATGGCGAGGTCTCGGAAACCGTAACACAGCATACTACCGAATTTAACATAAAGCGCACGATCACAAAACCGGCCCGGGAACCGGTGAACGAAGTCATATAGGGCACGAACGGAGTCGTGAGCAAATAATGCAATTTGTAAGTCAAAATAGGCTTTCAAAACTTAATTACTTCATAAGTCAATTTAACAGTCAAATAATTAATTAGTACGGAAGTTCATTTCACAGAATATTTCCAAAGTGGTAGGTAGGGTTCCAAAACATGGCATAGTATTTCATAAGGTTCAAACATTATTTCATAATGGACAATTTCACATGCGAAGGTTCTTTATCAGAGCTCATTCAAAAAAAGTTCTAGTAAGACAACTAAAGCATATCGGGGTTAGCGGGCCCACCTCGGGTCAAGTCGAGGTGGCAATCATAATTTATGGACTTTTAGGGTCTATGAGATCATACATAAGGATTTCAAAGTAAACTGGTCACCTTTACATAGGTTTTGGACATTTGGTCACTTACTAGTCAAAATAAGATCATTAGGCTTCAATTGAATTGAATGAATAGTAGCCCACTTATAAAATCGGATTTCGAGGAGCGAGCACTGCTCCCGGGGTTCCGATATTAACCTAGCATACTAAGACATGCCAAAGAAGAAGTGGGGAGCTTTACATACCTTATATACGTCGTATGCTCACCCAAAACTCGGATCCCGTTTCGTCCCGTAATGCTCGCAAATGGTCAAAGTTACCTATTAGGAATCTTAAGGCTTAAGAGTTCACTCAACTTTGTTTTTGTCTACCGAAATTTCGAAAGCACTTCCCTATATATATATCACCCCGAGAATTAGCTCGGCTCCATATACAACAACAACAACAATCCACAATGTCACAAATCACAACAAAATCATTCTAACGTCAATATTCTTCATTTCTACATAAAGCGACAACTTCCCTCCAAACTTCACAATTCCAAACTTATGTTCAC
Source organism: Lycium ferocissimum (assembly GCF_029784015.1). NCBI lineage: Eukaryota > Viridiplantae > Streptophyta > Magnoliopsida > Solanales > Solanaceae > Lycium > Lycium ferocissimum. The sequence continues at coordinate 4,597 of NW_026722153.1, read as the reverse complement.
ATTATTACATTCACACACTCATTCAAGATTATCCAAACATATTCCAATCATATTCCGAACATTATACATAAATTCAAGAAGTTCGTCACTTTCCATATTCCTTTCAAAGCGTCAACTATTCCGACGAACATACTAACTTGCATTATTTCATTCCGAATTCATTAACAACAACCATAAGTCATATTTAAAATCTTCATATCATAATTATACAAGGATATACGCAATATGCCAAAATCATACATTTTCCCATAATAATCCATAATCATTTCCAACGCTAATTCGATTCATTAAACATTCATTTACGTCATAAAAGTCACAACAACACAACCAACAACTAAACAAGATTAAATTCACGTGGCTTTGCTCTTCCCATAGGTCACGGCCACCAACACCAAACACACACACACACGGCTTTCATGCATACAACAAAACCACGAGGTTCTCGTCTATTCTCGATTCTTATCATATTCATAACAATTCCATAACACTAGAATAGCAAAAATTCATACCTTTTCTTGAAATTCCAATTTGCCGCAAACGTCGCTCTTACGCCAAACCAATTATATCACGTCGGAGAGCGTCTTGCGTACTCTACAAATGTGAGAAGAACAAGATTTTTGGATTAGCAACAAGGCTAGAAATTTTTTTTTTTTTTTTTTGTTTGGGAGCAGTTCGGCCGAGAGCCTTAAGGGCTGGTCTTCAATTTTTTTTTGTTTTGCTATAGTTTCTTGAAAATTCTAAAGGGTCACAAGGATATATATCCAAATTATGGTCATGTGAAAATCACATGACCATTTAATGAGGCTTGGGCCTAGCCTTGTGGCCGGCCACCCCATTGACTTGGGCCCAAATTTTGTTTCAAATTTTTCTTGGCCCAATTCGTTAAAAACTCGTTTTGTAATTTCCGAAACAAATTTCCAAAATTCCAAATTTGCCCTCGGCCTTCCCCGATGCCTTTACACCAATAATTTCACAAACAACATAGTCATATTAACAAAAGTCAAAATATCGCCTTGCAACACTCAAGTCACAATTATTTCAAAACTTTCCAAATATGCGAAAACACGGGATATAACAATCATAAAGCATCATTTCGCATACTTAAAATCTTTGAAATAGTCATTACACGACCATAGGCTTAACGCTTCGTAACGTCGTATCCTTGACATTCTCATCATAGACTTTTTCTCATATCTAGCATCATCATTATTATCGTATCATCATAGAACCATGGTCATCGTTTTAGTCATTAAGACTTTCAACATTGTAAAACTTGGTTTTTGGAGGAAAATGAATACTTTGGAAAACACTTGTAAATTTTTAGAAAGGAAAATCATGCATTGGGGTCAAGAGTTTAGTTAAAACAGCTATTGTTGGCAGTCGGGATGATAACCAAGAACGTTCATTGACTATTGTATGGAGATAAGCCTAATGGAACAATAGGAGGGAATTCGGGAATAGTGGGCCCACCTCGGATCAAATAAGGTGGTGTACACGCTTTACGTATAATGCGTTGCATGACATTACTTATGAGAGCTGTAGGGTGGTCGGGTGTTATTCATGCAAGTTCTAGGTGTTTAGACATTTCTTTCAACTATTCATGAACATTTATTTCAATTCTACTGAATGAATAGTAGTCAAATTCAAGCTCGGATTTCTAGGAAAGGAATTGTCCCCGAGGCCCGTGTTCAAGCCTACTGCCTCTAAGACATGCCAAAGAAGGGAAGTGAAGTCTTACATACCTCTTTCCGCTCCTTCGTTACTCCAAATCCAAGTTGCAAGTTCGCAGGTAATCTACAAATTGGTCACATTTACCCAATGTTAACTTGAGCATCTAAAAGTGAATTCTTCAAAATAACACTTGTCTACCGAAATTTCTTTACAAGATTTCCATAAATGCACCATCCCGAGAATATGGCTCGGCCCAATCTCAACAACCAAACCAACAATCATAATAACAACATCGATAGATAATTCAAAATGTCCAAACCAACATCCAATCTTACCCGAAACCTTCCAACTCAACCTAAAAACATTCATAACACATTTTCTGCTTTCAAATTCATAAACTATGTCAACAATTCCATAAGTGATTCAAAACGTATCAATAATTCTTTTCTACACAATTCGACGACATTTCAATTATGTTCCACTAAATTTCATATGATCAACTCCATAGCAATGCTCTTAAGTTCAAATACCAATCCAAGGTCATTCAAACATAATTTAAGAACATTCCAAACAATATGCCATAGAACCCGAAACCACCAATTTCCATAGGAGCAACGACAACGTCTTTCTCTTCTTCCAAATTCATCAATGACGCCAATAATCCATACTCTTGCAACATTATTTTCATGAATTCAAGAAAGCATATTAAAATCATATTAACTTCCAAATCAACCACAACTTATAACTTCGACTTGGATCATTGAACCTTTATTTTCAACATAAAATCCACAACAAGTAACAACCAAAATACTAAGTAAATCTAATTCATCCCTTTCATACTAAGGCCCCCTCATTCGGCCACCACTCTATGCATACACACAACTTCATGAATTTCATCCATTCCTTTACATTACAACATGCACAACCATTCATAATACCATCATCCAACAAGCTAAATAAATTAGTTTTTCACTTCTATGCCATATTACATATACACGGCCATACAACACAACACCACAATCTCATGAATTTTATTCCTTTCTACACATCACAACATGCATAAACACCTATAAAACATGCAAGAAAGATTGAACCTTACCTTGTTCCTTCACTTCCTTTTCTCGGCTAGGACATGCTCCTTGCAATACAATTGGTTTTCCTCTTCCAACAACCACTCCATATGATAGAGGACCTTCCATTTAGTATGAAAACATGAAGAGAATAATTTTCCATAACCAAATTTGAGGCTGGTTTTGGCCGGCCCCTCTCTTCCATGGCCGTTTGCTCTTTTTTTTTTCTTCTTCATGTTTCTTGAAATTTCTAAAGTGGAAATGATGGTCGTGCCTTGTGTTATTATCACACATATATATATATGACTATATAGGCACATGTACGACCACCTCCCCATTTTTCTCAATTTTCTAGATTTTTTCTTTTCTTTCTTTTCCTCCAAGCTTTCTTCAAATTTCTAGATTTTCCCTTAATTAATAAAAGATGACTTCCATGCTTACTTGGTCATCCTTTTATATATATATAACTATAAAAATGTGCACATGACCATGCACATGCTCCATGTCTTTTTCTTCTTTCTCTCTTTTTTTCCAACAAGTGATAATTTCCTAATTCCAAATTTGCCTCAACACTCCATGCCAATAATATTATAAGCGACTTGCGCATCCAACCAAACTAAAATATAACCTCGTCCTCAACTTCCCCGCCATTAACTCGAAATATTCAAATGTGCAAAAATGCGAGGTGTAACATACGTGTGTAATGAGCTTGATCGTGGTTTCTTCTCTTCTAAATTAAGCTATAGTTTATTGCTTTATTTATCGCTTTACATACTCAGCATATTCCGTGCGACCCCCTTTCTTCGGGAAATGCTTTCATGCCACGTGTACACACGAGATGAAGAGAAGACTTTGCTAGAAGATGTTCCCGCGGGATTGGCGAGCTCCATTTGACTGGAGTGTTGCCGAGTCAAGTACTTATGTCATAGTATTTGTACATCTAGAGACTTTGCGGACGTTGGTCCTCGTGGATCGGGTGTCGAGGAACGCTTGTAGTCGGTTATAGATGTTAAAAGAGTGTGTATTTTCGGATGTTGTCTGAGTTGGCAAATCTATGTGATTAGTGAAGGTTTTCTGTCATGTAAACGGTGACCTCTATTTTGAAAAGTTTCATGTTTCTTAAAATTTTTCGAAATGATAGGTTTTAGTAATGCGAACGTTTAAGGGTTCGCTCAACTCTGAGGAGGGTCCGGTGCCCATCTGTTACACCCCGTACCTTGTATGTCGGAATATTTTAAGTTGTTTGCGACGAGTTAAAGACAAGACTTTCAATTTCCGATTTTGTTGATTTTTCCTTGAAGCATAAGTCGTATATTCATCTTTTCGATGGTATGAAGTGTTAAAGTAGAGTTGGTGTTATATTTCGCATTTTGTGCGTATTCGGAAAAAAATTGGAGATAATTCGGAATGGTAAGAAATAAGGCTTTAGATGGATCTTACTTAAGGTGCATGTGATGTTTAAAAATATTGAATGTGAAATATTGAGGAAGGCCAAGGGCAAAAATTGGAATTTTGAGAATTTGTTTTCGGGAATTACACAAAAACGAGATTTGTAAACCAATTGGGCTCAAAAAATAAAAAGGAAAAATTAGGCCCAAAAGAGTGAGGGTGGCCGGCCATACAATGGCCAAGCCCACTTGACTTAATTAATTTTCCATGTGACAATTATATAAGGGAGCCTTATCATTTGGAAGTTTCAAGAAAATAAGAGAAGGAGAATAACAAAGATGAAGAGCAAGGAGACATGGCATTCGGCCATGTCCTCCAATATTGTCCCTTGAAATCTTTCTTCAAAAATTATTTTCGTGGTATTCAAACAATTCAAGGTCCCTTTCCGACTTGGGGTAGTTGTTTTG
>NW_026722152.1:0-18104 GCF_029784015.1 Lycium ferocissimum | reverse complement strand
GTACATACTCGTTCTTGCATAGGTGGGGTGTTCGGGGGGGGGGTTTTCTTCATATGATTGTTATCGGGGGCCCCGGACGATATGGGGTTATGTGCCTATCCGGTACGATGGGTTTGTATATTATATGTTTTGGGCCAATGCGTAATCGGATAGCCTTGTCGGCTTTCGATATATGTATATATATATGAATGGGTTTTTGAGATGTGTTTGAGACGGCGTTTGATATTTGTATCACGCGTAAGCAGTGTGTGTGATTTGGGTTCGATGAATGCGTTTGGGTGCCCAACTCGGGCACTAGTCACGGCCTACGGGGTTGGGTCGTGACAATTGGGACGATTCGGGTTAACTATGATAAGTTAGGGTAAGACCATTCCGGGATGCGAAGTCGAGACGTTTGACCTTCGATTGTGTTATAAGACCTAAGTGTGCATGAGTTTGTTGGCATGGAACATTTAAGAAAATTCGTGTCACACCCTAACCTTATTAGGATGTGATGGGCACCAACTTACTAGTGGCCGAGCGAACCCTCGGACTCTTACCGCGTACAAAGTCACGCCAAACTTTTAAATCAAATAAGATAAAATACATAGCAAAATTTTCGGCAATCTCTTTCTCGTAGCCTTTAAATCGAACAAATCTATAATTATGCAAAGTTTCATTACATAACACGGATCGACATATCACCGATGGAGTACAACGTACGGACGACAATCAATACCCACGACGTTGTTCGCAAGTCTCTAATATAAATCCGTAAATCATAACAAACAAACTACGATTGGGCGGCCCTCCGGGAGAACGGAGCTTGCCATCTTCGGCCGGGACATCTTCTATAATAACTGACTCGTGCGGGAGTACCTGCGGCATGAAACGCGGCCCGAAGACGTAGGGTCGATGACGGAAAATGTGCGAGCATGTAAGGCATGCGGTACCGAAAACGAACCATGGCAGGAACGACAAGACTAAAAGATAAGTACATTACTCAAAATACCGGACACTTCTTTTTCGACACAAATCATACGTACTGTCTCATATATCGAAGGAGTACGTAAAAACGAGTCGTCCAAAGTACCGAAATGCTTGTTTTACAATCACGGATCGCGTGTCCGAAGAGGTGCGGAATATACGAATGCATCGGGGTCTCACACGTCGGGCGGAGCACATAACATATCGTATGCTTCGGCGAGGGCACATATCCGACCGGTTACGGATCGTACGGAAGGTTCGGATAATGTCTCATCGGACGGAATTCGTAATCGAGGGCGCGCATTTGCGAGCCTATATCGAACGGTCCGTAATCGAGTCGATGTACGAGTTGTACCGTACAGATTCATAATCGGAAGTCGGACGTACAGAGATACTAGACGTTCGTGGTCGGGGCATCTGAGGCATGCAGAGTAGACAGAGCCTCATCAAAGTCGAAATGCGGAAGAGGTAAGACATACGGAATCATGATCGGGGAATCGAGGGGTACGTAAAATGCATAGCTTATCCGAATATCAAAATGCATACCTTCGGATCGCAAATTATGCATAACGGACTATATTATCATATACATATACGATATCGTATCCGGCCCTCCGGGGAGGGACGCGGTAACGAACCCGGCCCTCTAGTACGGGATGCGGTGAATCAGACGGATCATATGCCATCTGCCCCACCGAGTCTCCCATATCATCATATCATGAACATAAACGCGAGACCCGGCCCGCCTATGAGGGACGCGGTGAACAATGCGGGGAACTCGCACGATAACGGTAATCCCGGCCGGGACGCGGTGAACGGACACGTAGCCATGCGCACGATAACGCATCCCGGCCCGGAGCGATGAACGGAGATATATTGAGCCCTTACGGCAGTGGTAGAGAAACCATATGCACATAAATCCGGACTCATTGGATAGGTATACCGACCGACATCGGAGGATTGAGAACAAGTTTCGGGTTCTTTTCGAGTTAGTATCGGAAAGTTATGAGCATTTTAAAATACGAAACGTCTTCGGACTCCTTAAGCGATCCGAGATCGTACATGAAGAACATTAAGGCTTACGGTGGAATACTCATATCGAATACTCGGGTCGAAGACTCATATCCGGATACTCGTAGCCGAATACTTATGCCGAATACTTATGTCGAATACCCATGTCGAATACTTATATCGACGCTCGTACCGAATACTCATACCGTAGTTATCATGTCGGAACGCTCATACCCGAATACTTAGATCAAATACTTATGTCGAACATATATATATCGAATAGGATGCTTATATCGGAATACTTATATCGGAATATTTACATCGGAATGCTTATATCAAAATATTCAAATCGGATCATTCGTACCGAAGCGTTTATATCAGAATAGTCAAACTTAATACTTATATCGAGTTACCAGATACTTATATCAAATTCGGAACAATAGCCAAAGATTTCCTTAATTATCGTACGGTAATAGAACAAATAGAACAATACAAATAGGTATCGGGAACTATGGGCCCACCTCGGGTTAAGTCGAGGTGGCTTACGTAAATTATGAACATTTGGCCTTATAATGTCATCTACGACAGTTTCAGGGTAATCCAATTCCATTGGTGGAAGTTACATATGTTCAAACTCACTTTTCTTAACTAAACATAATATACCTAATTCAATTATCCTGAATGAAAAAGGGTCAAACATAGGCTCGGATTTCTAAGAGTAGAATCGTCCCGAGGCTCGTATTCAAACCTATTACAACTAAGACATGCCAAAAAAAGAAAGGGGTAAGCCTTACATACCTTTTCCGCTGCTTACGCTTCTCCAAATTCAAGTTCCAAGTTCGCCAAAATCTACAATTTGGTCACATTTACCAAATATTAATCATAAAGCCTTAAGGATTCAATCTTAACCAATTCTTGCCTTAACCTTTCAAATAAATTCACTTATATTACGCAAAAATTTCGGCGATCTCCCCTATACATATAACATCCTCGAGACTTAACTCGGCTCCAAATATCAACAACCCAACCAACAACAATACCAATAACATCGATCGAATTGAAACGCATTCTAACATATATTGTCCCTCTTTTCTATATAACATATCAACTTCAATCTAACTTCGCATTTCCAAACCAATATCAATGTTTTCATATTCTTTTGCTAATCAAGATCATTCCAACACAATTCGGAAGTATTTCATGTCCTCTTACAAATTATTTGCTAAATATACAAAAATTCCACCAAAGCCATAATTCATCCGAAAACCTCATTCTTCGACATAAATATTCATAACACGTTTTCATCTCCCAAATTCATTAGCGACAACCATAATTTGCACCTTAGCAATTCATTTTCATAATTACATAAAACTAGAATAAAATCATATAATTTCCTACAACAACTTAATAATAGATTCTCATGCCAACTTAACCATTCTTCTTTCCTTTACATCACAATACCAACGGACGAATTTATATCGCTATTTTTCCCGTTCTAATCCGTTAAAACTTTAAATAAACTTGTTAGCAATGAAAAGGAGCCTTATCCATACCTTAAGAATTCAGCCACCACGTTATCACCCTCCTCCTTGGTTGATTTTTAACTCAAATTGAAGACAACGGCGTACAACACTTTTCCACTTCATGGGCTTCGGGATTCGGGGCTCGGATTTTGGTCAAAATTGATTTTTCTTCTCCAAGGCTTTTTTTCTCTCTATCTCCAGAATTTTCTGGTTGTTCCAGGTCTGAAAATGAGGAGGGAAGTGCTAAAATATCACTTATATAACATGGGTCATGGGCCTAACCGGTTGGGCCCGAGTTGGGCCTAGCCCACTAACCTTTCGGACTTAAAACGTTCATATCTCCTTGTCCAGACGTCACCTTGGATCCCACGACCTATGGTTGGAAATCTAATTCAATTATCTACAACTTATATTTCTTGATATTTTTCCAAATTCCAAACTTATAATACCATTTTTGCCCCTCGAAGTCAGGTCACCCGAAAATATTTTCTTAAAAATATTCGTTTGGAGGTTTCTACTTTGATTTGGCCCAAGGGTCCTTCGTGAGTTGTGTTTAACTTCATGTATGTGATTCATATGACTTTCGGATGTTCCAAAAAATCTCGATGTGTGGGCCCCACCTCGGCTTACAAATAATTCGACGTTCAAAAATACGGGATACAACACTATCAACTTGAGTTTAAATTATGTAGCAACAACATGATTGCCAATTCAATTTTTTTTTTTGAGGAAGCACGTGTCACGCTCATGCTTTGAAAATGCGGGATATAACAATTCGGGACCAAAGATGGAATATGTGGAAGTTGCCAATTATTGAAAAAAAAGGGGCCATGTGGCCGGCCACCTTTGGAGTGGGCCATGGCCACATGTGTTATAACCCGTATTTTTCACCGTTGGGAATCTCGGGATTTTCGAGACAAATTAAGGACAATGTAATGTATTGATCTTGTTTGGTTCATAAGTTGGTTATGGAAAATTTAGACGTGGAAATATTGGAAAAGTCTAAGGGCAAAATTGGAATTTTGGAAAAGGGTTTCATGAATTACCAAAGTATGGGCTAAGGAAATTGGGCTTGGAAAATTGAGAGAAAAATAAAAGGAGCAAGCTTGGCCCAACCCATAGGGTGGCCGGCCATGCTTCGAAATTTAGAAAAAAAAAGATCCAAGCCCAAGCTAATTAGTCATGTGACTTGGTCATGTGGCAACTTATTTAAAGGAGCAAGAATTCATTAGCTCTCTAGAATTTTCAAGACAAGGCAAGAAGGAGAAAACAAGAGAAAAACTTGGGAGCAAAATAAAGGCCATTCGGCCAAGTTCAAGAAAAACCAACCCTCCAAATTTTGATTCCAAAAATTATTTTCTTGTGGTTTTTATACCAATTCAAGGTCCCTTTACAACTTAGTACAATTGGTTTGAAAGAATAAGCATTGGTTTCTTCAATTCAACACTTGAGACAAGTGAAGAAATTGGAAGGAAAAGGTGAAATTCATTTCTTCTAATTATGTTATGAAGGTTTGTTTGTGTTGTAGTGTATGTAAATGAGTAGAATATGTGGTAATATGGAAGTTTGCATGGTGGTAGTGCAAGAGTGCATGTGGCCGTGTGTGTGTCTTAATGTGTAGTGTGGATATGTTGAATTTTATGTTGTATTATGATTGTAGACATTGTAGAATTTGTATTGGAAGTGAAAGGTGGATTAAAATGTGGCGAAGTTGAAGATTGGCCTATGGCCGTGTGGTGTTTGGTAGAAGGAACATGTTGAGTTTATTTTGTTTAATATGTTAGTTGCGTCGTTGTGATCTTTATAGTGTGAATGGAAGTTTAACGATTCAAGTTTGGCATTAGAATGGCTTATATGTCGTTATAAGAGAATATGTGTTCTAATGTGGTTATGATGTAACTATGGAAATGCATTGTTTACGTGCTAGTTATGATTGTTATTAATGAATTTGGGAAAATGATAATGTGTTGTGAACATTTTGGTTGAAGAATGGAAGTTTGGACGAGTTATGGTTTGGGTGGAAAGTTTGTATATTTTGCGAATAATATGTGAAATCATATGAAATGTCTCCAAATGACGTTGGAATGATCTTGGTAAGCAATTGAGTGCATAAACGTTGATATTGGGTTGGAAATGCGAAGTTAGTTTGGAAGTTGTCACTTTATGTAAAAGGAAGACTATTCATGTTAGTTTGCGATTCTTGTTGTGGATTAATGTTATTGGTTTGGTTGTTGTTGGTATTTGAGCCGAGTTAAATTCTCGGGGCGTCATAGTTATAAAGGAGGTGCTGCCGAAATTTCGGTAGCCAGATAGAAACCAAAGATTGAAATGTCAACTTGCATGAATAGTAACTGCTAAAGATGACCATTTGCAGATTTTTGACGAAACGAGACCGGAGTTTCGACGAGCTTAGCAAGCGCGAAAGGTATGTAAAGCTTTGCTTCCCTTCTCTTGGCATGTCCTAGGTATACTAGGCTTGAATTCGGATCTCGGGGACACCTCTACTCTTCGGAATCCACGTTCGAGATCGTCCCATTTTCTTTCAGTAGAATTGAATTAGTTAAGTTGTAAGTGGTTAGGAGAATGTCTAAACACCTAGAACTTGTGCAAGTAAAACTCGATTACCCTAAAAACCTTCATAAGCGATTCCATAAAGCCTATTATACATAATTTGTGTCCACCCCCTCGGTTGACCCGAGGTGGGCCCACTATTTCCGACTCTACCCTTTTGTGACTATGACTTGGTTTCGAGCGGTTTTAAAGGAAATGTTTTAACTACTTCTTTATCTATTATTGAAAAATTGTTTTGAATATTCCGTTAAGTCCTATAAATTGTTTTGGATCTTGGAAACGATCTCAGAGGGATTTATGCCTTTGTAACTCGTTATGACATCCGGAATTCACCTATTATGACTCCGTCCGGTTTCATTGATTTGATTTGTCACTCGACATGCCTCATTGAGTCTCTGGATATATATATGTATTTTTATTGCATTAGTTTCTCACTACTCCACTCGTGGATGCCTCAATGCTTCCTTCACCGAGCCGGCCAGGATTTGTTATCAAGCGCTTTCCTCTGCATTATTCGCCGTGCCTCGGTGTGAGGGCGGGTATGACATGTACATGGGTCCGAAGTATGATGTGCCATGTACATATATTCGATATACGATGTGTGTGATGTGATGTGGCCACCGGGTATGTTATGATTTGTTTCGGAGATATTCCCTACTCGAAGTATGATGTGTTTTGAGCGCGCCGAGACGGGCGCCTATGTTCGTTCACCCGGTCCCATAGCGGACCGGATTTGGCATATGTTTCTGCATGCATTGTCTATGGTTTCTGATATGCATTTTGGTTACCTATGTATTATGTTCGTTCTCCGTACATTCTGTTCTGATTTTCATTTTGTTGTTACAGTCTTTGCTTTACATATTCAGTACATTTTCCGTACTGACCCCCTGTTCTTCGGGGGCTGCGTTCATGCCACGCAGGTAGCGACGCTTGATTTATTGATCCGCTCGCCTAGGCTATCTGCTCAGCTGGTTGAAGTGCTCCCTTGTCCGGAGCCCATATTTTGGTATAGACTTTCCTTTTATATGTACATATTTATTACTGGGTACGACGGGGCCCCCGTCCCGTCATGTGATTATGCTTTTGGTTCGGTAGAGGTACGACGGAGCATATAGTGTGGGTTCTGTATATACTTTGTGAGTTTTGCGCACGTTTAGAGCTTATTTATGTTTTGTGACGGCCTTATCGGCCTTCGTGCGTCATGCCTACTTGACTTGGTTAAGTTATTGCTTCCGCTTACTTCTAATATTTTACAAGTATAGGATAGGGTACGTATGAGTGCCCAGTTAGGGCACGAGTCGCGGCCTACGGAGTTGGGTCGTGACAACATGGTTGGCTATTATATGTAAAAAGGGATGACTTAGAGGGATCATTTCATCATCATCTCAAGACTTAGAAAAATCAAGAAACTTGGAGAAGAGAAGGGAGAGGGTTCGGCCAAGAACAAGAAAAAGTGAGTCCAAGATTTAGCCATCAAAAAAATTATTTCGTCAAGCAAACCTACTAATTCAAGAGTGCTTATTCGCGAGGAAGTGTTGGGAAGCGTGATTGTTCGTTTTCATCCTTGGCCAACTTTATACAAGTGGAGAAGTTGTGAAGGAAGGTAAGTCTAATCTTGTTTTTATGGGTTATGGAAGGTTTATGTTATATCCCGCGTTTTTGAGCGATTGGATAATTCAAGACAATTGCGGGAGGACAACAAGCAAGGCCATATCTTTATTTTGTTAGGCGTATGAATGGCTTATGAAGTATTTGAAGCGGAATTATCAAAAAAGGTCAAGGGCATAAAAGGGAAATTCGCACTACGCCACATAGAAATATAAAGGAAGGCGAAGGGTAAACTTGGAATTTGGAAAATATTTTTTTATGAGTTACAACTTATCATGGAAGAAAAATATTTGGGCTTGGATTTTCTTAAAAAAATGTGGCCCAATAACCATGGACATGGGCTTAGCCCATGTGGGATTTAATTCATATCATTTAAAAGATGACTAAGTCATCCCTTTCATCCAAAATTCTCTAGAAATTTCAAGAGAGTGAAGAACAAAAAAAAAAGAAGAGAGGAGAAAAAAACAAGAAGGCCTTCGGCCAAGAGGAAAAATTCCAAGAAAAATTGACAAAAATTTCTTTAAAAATCATTATACCAATTCAAGGGTCCTAGCAAGGTGAGGTGGTTTTTGGAGCAAGAAGAATACCTATTTCTATAAGTTGGAATCTCTTACCAAGTGGAGAATTGAAGGAAATATTCTGGCGGGTTTGCGACTTGAATTTGGAGTGGCATAAGGAGCGAAAAGAGGTATGTAAGGCTTCACCTTCCTTCTTTTGGCATGTCTTAGACATAATAGGCTTGAATACGCGCCTCGGGATGATTCCATTCCTAGGAATTCGAACCTGAAATTTCCCTTTTTCATTCAACAAAATTGAATTAAGTTTGGTGTTTTATTGAAATAATCGTTTAAACATCTCCAACGCGCCCAAGTGGAACCGAGTGACCCTTAGACCTTCGTAAATGATTCCGTGAAGCTCAACGTACGTAAATTGTGTATGCCACCTCCGTTGACCCGAGGTGGGCCCACTATCCCGAATTCTCTCTTATTGTTCGTTTGGTCTATTTTCGCATTATAATTAAATAAACTTTTTGTTATCATTTTGACTACTAAAAATAGTTGTTTTAACTAGTCCATTGATTCCAAGGCTTGTTTTTCCTATCTAAAAGTTTATAAATGTTTTTCCAAAATATTTATTCTTCTCCAAATTAAAGTTTTACAATTTTTGAAAGTCTTTATAACTAAAATGACGACTATATTCTATGGAAATAATGATGTCAAGATGAGAAATGTCTATGACACTACATAACATGACATGAAATAATCTGATATGATATATGTATACGAACTATATAACTTCACGGGGACGTGGGGAAGGGACATATAGGGAATTGGGAAGGAACTATGCTTCATTGCCACAGTCGGTAACACATTCTTTTCATCCAAACGCGGGATGCCCGGACGCGGGATATATGGGCGAGCCGATGTATTTCGGTGCTATGTGGCGAGCCGACATTGCTCGGTGCTATCAACGTGAATTACTATGCTATGACCGGCTATGCATGACTTACTATGCTATGATCGAGTATGCTACGACTTACTATGCTATGATCGGCTATGCCATGATGACCTTCAACCAAGCTATGCTATGACCCAATATGCTATGACTTTCACACATAAGACAACCAACCTACGGTTCTATTTTCTATGTCAACATACAAAAAAATGTTTTCCAAGAATTCACTTTATATATTCGTGCATCCAAACTCACCCGAAAGGGCATTCCTCTCCGAAAGTGTTACTTCCTTATCTCAAGATATATCCATGACCCTTCAACGGATATTGTTATTTATAACCTATGCTCTTGTTTATGTTATTTTCCATGTCTTACATACTTGATTACACTATTCGTACCAACGTCCCTTAATTGTGGATCAAGGTTTGAAGGCCGCTCAGTCGGCAGATAGGCGGACTTGATCCTATCTCTAGGAGTTAATGTTGAGCATGTGAAAATGAATTCAGGTTAGTCTACATTAGTTCCTTGGTACTATTTTGTGTATATTTGGGCTCTACACATATTCTACTCTCCCTATGTATATATGTGCTATGTTAGAGGCTTGGCCATACACAGATATTTTGTACTTCAGTTGTCATTGTCGCCTAATAAAAGTCCCATAAAGATTATTAGACCAAGCTTATAATTACGCTATTAATGTTACCGTTGGAAAAAAAAATATATCGTATAGTTCATATGGCCCACATAGTAATAAAAGCAACATGGTAGAACAAAATCGGGGTGCTCGGTAAGTATCTACCTCGTACGGCCCTAAATGGTCTTGTCGGTTTATGTGTGTTGTTGTATGTTAATATGGATGAAATGTCATGATATGGCATGATGAAGTTGAGCCCATGTACTATGGTGTTTGGCCGTGTGTATGTGTGTTGTGTGTCTAAGTGATGAACTAAGTTTTATGTAGCATGTTTGGTTATTGTAGAGTGTTGAAATGAATGAAAATCATGAAGTATGTACGTAAGTGTGTTGCCGAATATGGCCTCTTATGTGTGTCAAGAAATGAATTAGTTTTCTTAGAATTTTGGTTGTTGTTGTTATGTGGATTCTATGTTGGAAATAAGAGTTTAATGATTCAAGTTGGTATTGTAAGTGTTATGGGCTGATTTGGAGGATTTTGTGTATTTAGTGTAATTTTTATATTTATGGGAATGACATGGTTAGAGTATAGATTGTTGGAGCAAATCATGATTTGAAATCGAGGAATGTATTAGAGTTGAGGTTCTCGCGTTTGGGGGACAATTTCGGGTGGATTGAGCATTGTGATTGTCGGAAATATTGTGTGAATTGTTTAAAGAGTTCTTGAATATTGTTTGAATGGTTTCGATTGGTAATTGAATATGTGAACACTAGTGTTGGTTTGATTATATGTTGGTTCATATGTATGTAGTCGCTGAACATAATTGGAATATTGTTGGAACGTAGAATCTTATTAATGTTCGAATGCGTTTCGAATTGATTGTGGATATTGTGAAAAATTGTCATGGTATTGTTGTGTTGAATTTGGCGTTTATAATTGTGGTGCGCTTCGGGGAAATGCTCCCAAATTTCCGTAGAATTATATGTTAGTTTGGAAAATGAACTTCTAAATGCTTATGGTTGACGTTGGTATTTATTGATGTTATGTAGATCTTGGAGAATTCGAGATATAGGTTTGAGCTTGGATTACCGAGCACCGCTCATGTAACAGACTAACTCTACTCATCTTGGCAAATATCATTGTACACAGGCTTGTCATGCCTCGACAATTCTATTCTCACAATCCGAGCATGTCTATATATATATATATATATATATATATATATATATATATATATATCGATGTATATATATATATATATATACATGATGTTTCGAATAATTGATTTATAAAATATATATAAAAGTTTGGTTTTCAAACCCACAGTTTTATTCTTAAACGACGTTGAAACTACGAACCGCCGTAACTTATACACGGAAATGCCAGATTGGCAACTCCGATATCATTGTGGGAGGTTGTATCCGTGTGATGACATGTTTTTCTCCTAAGCGGTCGACATCTCGTCCGTGGGTCCCGCGACTTTCCTTTGTACATTTCTAATGACAATGTGAGAAGTGTGGTATGACGATTATCCCGATTTCCAAATATGGTCATTTTACTTACCTTTTGAATCTATGATAATGATTTTATGCATATGGTTACTCACGATCTTCGTGCGTGTTGTTGGTACATGCTCTTTTCACCGATCCAAACCGATTTCATTGTCGTGCGCACTATGATATATTCCTGTTATAACATGTTATGGTTCGTCCGAGCCCCTCATCTCCTCCGGTTCCGTTTATATCATGTTATCTTGTGTTTGGTTGGCTATGTGTGCCCGATGTGTGAGGGGATACGGAGATTTGAAACCCAGTGTTATGCTATGTTATGGCGCCATCGACGGCGGGCGACCATATTTCTATCAGCCTATGCATGACTTATATTTTGAAAATAAACATTTGGCATTTTGCAAATGTACTTACTTTCGGCATTCGTTTCACCTTGAACGTACTAAAAACATATCGTACATATTTCGACCCCCCTTTCTTCTGGGGTCCTTAAAAATGCATGCCCGGTACAGCGTACGCCATTATGTGATCACCCGCCATTTAGGACACCTATCCTCATCTTGCTGGAGTGCTCTTTCATTTCGGAGCCCACATTTTGGTATATATATCGTTCCTCATTTGTATGTATTTGTTCGGGGGGGGGGTACGGCGGGGCCCGTCACAATCGTATGAGTCATGGCTTGTTTAGAGGTCCGTAGACGATGTGGGGTTGGTGCCTACTGTATAGATGGGTTTGTATGTTATATGTTTCAAGCCAATGCGCCATTCTAGCCTTCAGTCGCTTCCGATATATATATATATGATCGAGTTTGGGATGTGTTGAATGTTTGAAATAATTGAGACGAGCATTTGATATTTGTATACGCGTAAACTTCCGTGTGTGATATAACATTTACCCAGTGTGTCAACAACAACACCTACAATATCATAATCAATACGGGTTGGGTCAAGCTGGACATTATTCAATTTCATATGACTCTCAAAAGGTCATCCCATTTTTAACGCGCAATAATGTTGATTTGATAACATGCCACATGATAATTTCTTTAACATCATCTATGGCACATAAAGGCTTGATTTGATAATACAATGCTACGTTATTTGACCATTTTAATATGAATCTCACTTGTATTCCCGATCACGGATCATTTTCACATTTGAGCTATAAGTGTTGATTTCCTCATCAATCCAATTTTCAACCATCTATGACACTTAAAGGCTTGATTTTATAATACAATGCTACATTATTTGGTAGTTTTAATATGACTCTCACTTGTATTGAGAAGATTTTTAACCATAATGTAAGTGTTGATTTGACAACACGCCATGCATGATTTTGCACTTGTTTATGACACATAAAGGCTTGATTTTCAAAATAATGCTACATTATATTTAATCGATTTTAATATGACTCTAACTTGTATTGCGCACTATTTTAATGTAATGTAAGTGTTGATTTGACAACATGAAAATAATAATTTAAATCTTATGATACATAAATGGGATTTGATAATACAATGCTACGGACATTTGACCACTTTAATATGACTCGTAGATCATTGTTCAACCATTCCCTTTTAATGCATAATGTAAGTGTTGATTTGACAACACGCCATGCATGACAATTTCCCTCATCTATGACACATAAAGGCATATTTGACAAATAATGCTACATTATAACCGTTTTAATATGACTAACTGGGTCGTATACGCACCCTTTTTAATGTTGTAAATGTCATTTGATTTGACAACACGCCACCATGACCTTATCAGCAATCTATGGCACATAAACTTATTTAACATTCATTAGCCACTAAATGCTATTGACCGTTTTAATATCACATATCCATTTAATAGTTTACGGGAAACCTTTTAATGCATAATGTAATAATGATTTGACGACACTATGTCCCCATTTATGACAATTTTAGGATATTCTATGACACATAAAAGCTTGATTTATCGACAATACACTGCTAACATTATTTGACCATTTTAATATGACTCTCTACTTATAACTAGAAATTAACCTTTAATGCGCAATGTAAGTGTTGATTTGACAACACGACATGCATGACAATTTCAGGAATCTAATACACATAAAGGCTTGATTTGACAAAACAATGCTACATTATTTGACCGTTTTAATTGTTAGATCCCGTGTTTTCGCATATTCGGAAAATTTTGAAATAATTGTGACTTGTATGTCATAAGCCAATATTTTGATTTTAGTTAATATGTTTATGTTGTTTTATGGAAAAACTATTGGTGCAAGACATCGGAGAGGGCCAAGGGCAAAATTGGAATTTCGAAAATTAGTTTCGGGAATTTCAAAACGAGATTACTAATGAATTGGGCTAAAAAAAAATAATGGAAATTTAGGCCCAATTAAGTAGGGTGGCCGGCCATGGTGTCACAAACATGGCCCAAGTCCATATTAAAAATTGATCATGTGATGATCATGTGACAATTAATTAAGAAGTATATATGTGTGCTCATCCTTTAGAAGGTTCATGAAAAACCAAACAAATCACAAAACAATTGAGAGCAAAGGAGAAAGGCCATTCGGCCGAACCCCTCTTGAAAGAAAAAAAAAAATTTTCCAAGTCTTGTTTCCAATCCAAAAATCTTGTTCTTCTTGAATTCTTAACAAGCTCAAGACGCTCTTCAACGTGGTATAATTAGTTTAGCAAAAGAGCGACGTTTGTGGAAAGTCGGAATTTGAAGAAAAAGGTATGAATTTCATGTTATAAGTTATGGAATAGGTTTATATGTTATAATGATTAGAATTAGATGAGAATTATGGAAGTGTGGTGTGTGTGTGCATAGCGTGTGTGTGTGAATGCGAATGACATGTTGGACGTGAGCCATGTTGATGTGGAAGAAGTGAATTCAAGTTCAATTAGTTTGTTAGTTGTGTTGTTGTGATCTTAGTAATGCAAATAAAGGGTTTAATGACTTGAATTGGCATTGGAATTGCTTGTATGTAATTATGAGAAAATTATGTGAATTTATATGGTTTTTATATAAAGTATGGAATTAAAGTTCTAAATGTTAATTATGATTGTTGTTGATGAGTTTGGAAGGAAAACAATGTGATTTGGAAGTGTTGTTGCATTTGTAGAAGCTTTGGATAGAATATGGAAATTGGCAGGGAATGCTTGAATTTATGTATATTGTTTGGAACGTTATTGGAATGCATTTGAAGAATATTGAATTAGTTAATGAATATGGAAAATGTTGGTATTAGTTTGATAATGTGAAGTTTGGATGGCAATTATTGAACTATGTAGAAAGGAGACTATTTGTGTCATAATGTAGTTTATGATTCCCAAATCCGATCATAAAATGGCTATATTCCTTAATTAAATTGAAGCCTAGTGACTTATTTTGGCTGAAAGCAATCCAATGTCCGCCTATGTAAAGGGATCTTTTCTTTGAAATCTTTTGATGATCTTTTAGACCCAAACGCCCATAAATTATGGTTGCCACCTCGACTTGACCCCAGTGGGCCCCTTTCCCCAGTCCTTAATTTTCCCCGGGATCTCTCTTTGGATAAAACCCAATAGAATCTTCGATTTTGAAATTGTCCCCATGAAATAATGTTTTTAACCCAAAATACTAGGTATGTTTTGGAGTCATGTCCCCTTTGGAAATATTTTGTGAAATAAACTCCGTATAATTAATTATTTGACCATTTTGGTTAACGAATTAACTTGTGAAGTAACCAAGTTTTGAAAGGCTATTTTGACATACAAATTGCATTTTGCTCACGACTCCCCTCGTGCCTTATTATACTTCCCGGTTTCCGGGGCCCTTTTTAATCGGCCTTATGATAAATTGGGGAGGTGTTTTTTCGAGACCTCGCCTAGGGCTTCCCTATAGGGTTATTTGTGATATGGCGATGATATGATTTGTTTTGTTGACGCGGATGTCGCGATATGTTAGTGGATACGATATGTTTGGGGGTTTTCGGTTTTAAATCTTCGGGTATCGGGTGGCACCGTGTTGGGGTGGTGACCACTTCCCAAACATGCATAATTTTGATTTGCATTATGACAAAGTCCCCCGTTTAAATTTTTTGTATTAATCCCATATTTTTTTTCCGTATTTTTATTTTGTTTATGGTTTGGATTTTGACTCGATGCTTTACATACTCGACCTCTTTCTAGACCCCCTTTTTTCGGGGCGCGTTTCTGCCCGCAGGCGGACGTTGGTGATCCCCCGGAAGGGCCCCCTCTCTTTATATGGTTTGCTCCCTTTGATCCGGGGCGTACATTTTGGTATATATTTTCATGTTTATCCTTGTGTATATTTGGACTATTTGGGCCGGGGCCCGTTTATGATCTGTCTTCAGTCTTTGGGGCATATTTTGTGGGTTGGCCTACTTGGGATATTGTGTTTTTCGATGTGTTTGGGGATCCCATTTTGGGGCCGGTCCCCTTAGTATATGATCTTTTGTTGCCCGGGGGCCTTTGTTGTATTTTCGTGGCGGGGTTATTTTTGGGTTTGTCCTAAAACAAAGGAAATCTAAAAAATTTTCGGAAATTATCTAAATTTGAAATATAGCCTCTGGGCCCTATATATTTGATCGCGTTGTTATGTTTTGAGATAGTATTGATGGATATGTTTGGGTCCCCGGTCGGGCCCCCGCCCGCTCGGGTTGGGTCGTGACAATTTTTTGTTCCTTGTATTGCGCACCATTTTGATGCGAAGTAAGTTTTGTTTTTTAAAACCCCACATGATAATTTCGGAATCTATGACACATAAAGGCTTGATTTGAAAAACAATGCTACATTATTTGAGTTTTAATAGACTCTTTTGTTTTTTAACCATTGTAAGTGTAATGAAAGTTTTTGTCACCCCCGTCGGGGGCCGTGACGTACATACTTTCCGAGCACCCTTACATCATTTTACCCGTTTTTAACAAGTCGTATGAACAATGCCGTTTTTTTTTTGGGGAACATAGACTAGTTACCCATACCATACAACGATTGTGCCAAATACCACATTTCGACAAAACCCGGGAAATTACTTTTTACGAGCCTCTGACATATTTTTATAATAAAAAGGGGGAAAGTGTCCCCAAAATATATAAAAAAAGGTACCACAAATGAGGTCGAAAAATGGGGGCGTAATCGGGGAAGCTCCAAGGGTCAAATCCGCCCTTTTGGACCGCGGATGAAAAACAACGCCACGGGGACGCGGTAAAAAGTGTCCAAATACGTAAGGCATGAAAAGTAATATCCCATAAATCATGTTAATACGAAGAATTACCACACATGTCCGGGGAAAAGAACACCGATATATGTCACACCCGATCTTGATGGGGGGTGATGGCCCCCGTGCGGGCCGGCGAACCCCGGGCCCTTACTACGTAAAAATTTTTTTTTAAAACCTTTGCAAGTAAACATAAATAGATATAAAAAACTCTTTTGTTGCTTTTTAAGTTAAATAAAATTTTCGTATATAACTCGTGTCATAATACAATCGACTCCAACCCTAACTCTCCCAAAGTACCCAAAAATGAAATCCAGACGTGTGTCAACCGGCTACACCCGGCCAAATGGAGCTTGCCAACCCTTTTGGAACATCTTCTATCCCGGCTTCTTCCGTGGGGTTTCCCGGGCTGGAGAACGCCCCCAAGAAGAGGGGTCGGGACAAGCGAGGTAAGAATAACGTAACGGTAGAAAAAGCACGTATGAGACATATCATGTGTAATATGGTAACTGT
The DNA here is from genome assembly GCF_029784015.1 of Lycium ferocissimum. Lineage (NCBI taxonomy): Eukaryota > Viridiplantae > Streptophyta > Magnoliopsida > Solanales > Solanaceae > Lycium > Lycium ferocissimum. The sequence goes on along the minus strand of NW_026722152.1, from coordinate 1,095 downwards.
GAAAGAAAAATTGTGGGAAACATAGATAGTATCACGGGATAGAGGAGCAATTTTGTAAAAGTGCCACTCGGGGGGGGCCTACCCTAGTTTTTTCTTTTTTTTTTTTTCGAACACTGTTTTTTTTTTTACAAGAAAACGATACTTTTCGGAAACGGATTTTTACTTCGATAACGCCGAATTCATCGGCTCTCCCAACCCCCTCCCCAACTGTCCCAAGTATTCTATTATATATATATATATGAGAAAAGACGCCGGTCGGCTCCCAAAAACCCGCGTCCGGGGATCCCGCGTCCGGGGTGATAAGCAAGAACGGGGGACACGGTTCCCCCCCCATTCCCCACATATACGTGTATCAAATACATTCTCAATATGGATTTTATACATTATTATATAAACAATTAAAAAAAATGTGGGGGGCCCGGAAAAACTATAACGCATCGGGTGACGTAATCGGAACCCCCGATTTTATTATGGGGCAACCATGGGCCTTTATCTCACCTTGAAGGAACTAGTAGTAGGCGAGACAATCAATGGGGGTCAACATTATGAATAAACATGGGAGAATCATAGTGTAGCATTTCATGTACTTTGGAACCTTTAGACATAAAATCATTTTGTCTTAGTCATCATATACCATTCTTTTTTTTGACATCGTCATAGCCATTGAAAAACATAGCCTTGGCTATTATCGTCATATGCCTTTCTTATTCCGGCATCATTATTATCATCAAGGGTAGTTCCCCCTTTAGTTAGTAGGACTTTCGATGTTACAAAGCTTGGTTTTTAAAAAACGAGTATTTTGGAAAAACCGGTAAACTTTTTTGAAAGAAAATCATGGTAATTAAGGTTTAGTTAAAAAAATACTAATTTGATCTAGGAACAATAACCAAAAACTTTTATTAGTATAGCATGAAAATAAGCTTAATGTAAAAAAAGAAGGGTTTTGGGGAAAAGTGGGGGCCCCCTGGTCGAAGGGCGGCGTCCCAAATTTTTGTATAATCATTTCAAAATTGTTTAAGTCTTAGGGGACGGTCGTATTCTTGGTCCTGGTGTTTGACCTTTCTTTCACTATTTAAGCATTTTTGGTTCAATGCC